>NC_080418.1:73531061-73831061 GCF_029873635.1 Malania oleifera | reverse complement strand
ACCCAAGTTAATGTGATCTTTAAGTTCTATCTTGCCTTCCACACTTCATCATCACATGTGCCATATAACTTTTTACCTTTTCATTCACTAGGCACATTCATGAGATGTTGTAGTTTGTCAGAATCAAAATAGGGATTGGACTAAAAAAGCCAACAATCTCCCCTTTTTTGATGATGACAAACATGGGAGCAAAAATGTGTGTAGCCTAAAAAGGCTCCCCCTAAGACCATGCATATTTTAGAAATTTGAATCAATAAAGTACACGTATATGTAAGTATGAAGACTTTAGCACATTTAAGTTTAATGGTTGTATTGTGTAGTAAATATTGAAGCTTACAGTGTTCACTATTTAGTAATTTAAAAATACAAAGGAGGGAGAATAGTGAATTTTGCTCGTAAGCCTTCTCCCCTTTTGTCATCAGCAAAAGGGCCAAAAAAAAAAATTCTTTAGATAAGAATATTTTAGAAATAATTAGAGCCCTTAAGTTTTTGAAAGAAATCTCCCCTTTTAATTTTATCAATAATTGCAAGGGATTATGTCACGAATTTGTTGAAAAAGAAACTTTAAAAGAATAATTGAAGCAAGTCTACATTTCTCTAACTTTAAATACAACAATCCATTGTAATTGGATGAATTTAAGCTAATATAGGTGAGCCTAAGAAGAATAAAATTTCAAATTTTAGAAACTCTCCCAATCAATTTGAAAACCAAGCTTGGTTCCAAATAAGGGTTTTTGAAAGACACAAGCAACAAAAATTTTGAAATCAAGCCCAGCAAGGTGTTCAAATGTCATCGAAACAATCCACATCAAATGTGTTCATGAAGCACATAATATGATGTTCAAGGAATACAAACTAAGCTTTGGACTCAAAAACAAAACAATGAAGCATATAAGTACATAGGGTTGAATTTTTTATAAAAACAAAAGATGTATGTGGTTGTAGATAATTTTTAGAACAAAAAAAAATTCAGCAACGTGACCATAAGAGCATGCTATCAAAACCTGTTTATTCATATCATATAGATCATAAAAAGTTTTCATCAACTAGATGTCATCTAAAGAAAGCATTTTAAATCACTCAACCAGTAATGAGTTCAATAGGATACACAAGCTTCATATAATGCTTGTTAATTCAAGCTATGTGTTTAAGCATGCAAGCAATTCAAATTCAAATTGGGTTCTATTTGAGCATGCGCCAATCCCAAAACATGGTTTGTTTATTTTGGGAAATTTCTGACAAAACTTTGGCAGCATTTTGTTTGTAAATAGGAAATTTCTCAATCCTACAAATCATGAAAACACATGCCCCAGATAACCTAGTTGATTTTACAGCATGCAATTCACAAATCACCGCATCAGCCATGCAGGTGGCGTTCTAATCAAGACATGCAATCCTAAAATCAACTATCAGCAAGCATTTCTCAATATTACATCAGCCATGCAGTTGGCATTCTAGATATAATAATATGATAAAATCAACATGTGTAGTGAAGTTCAATTTCAGTGCATGTTAAATATCACCATGTAAGCAATCCATCTAGATAATTATAAACAGTAAGCAAAATGGGATAGTATGTGTGCAGTGTAGTGTTCACATGCCATATGGATCAAGTAAAACAAAACATTGGAAAATAAAACATATCCAATGTTTATACAAAACAAGCATAGAAATTGTTTAAATGCTCATGATCATCAAACTCAGAAATTTTTTCAGATAGTGGCTACTCCCCCTAACTTGCAGCTCCTAAGCCTCTCCATCATCAGATCCTCCATCACATGCCTTATCTCTGGTGGGTTCCGTATGGTCTACTCCTTCCGCAGCATCATTGTCTTTCACGTCATTGAGGCATACATTGATTTCATTGAAGCTTCCTTGAATGAACTCATCTAGTTCTATATAATTTCTCTGAATGTCATTGAGCTAATTTTCCGCAATATGTGCATGTACTTGGAGATATTTTTGAAGGGATGCATATCGAGCATCAGAGGTGGTAGCAAGAGCCTTAAGCTCATTCTATAAGGAAGTAAAGCGAGCATCTACAAATTCAAAAGCCCTGACTATGTATTCCCTATGCTCACTAAATGAGGTAGCAAGACTAGTGATAGCTGCCACAAATTCTATAGTGACTGGTTGTGTTGCCTCCGGAGGTTGTACTTGAGGATCTAGTTGGATTCTTCCTTGTCTAGGGACTGCAGGTAACCATATACTACCCACATGTTCATATCCCATTAGCTTTACAATGGTCACGGTGAACATGTCCGTGTGCTTCTTTCTTCTAATTACTGCATAATTATTTTTGGTGACCTCCATTTTCAAGAAAACTCTCTTCAGTATGACCTCCGTATGGTAGATGTAGTGATTCCAAAATAAATAAATAAATAAATATAAATGTAATAAAAATAATAATAATTTAAAATTAAATTAATTAATTAAAAATTATTATTAATAATTAAATAATATAATATAATATAATATATATATATATATATATATATATATATATATATATATATATATCTCAAATCTTCCTTAGAAATCAAGAAGATTGAAATTTGATTTTAAACAGAGAGCTGCCCTAGCTCTCTCTCTCTCTCTCTCTCTCTCTCTCTCTCTCTCTCTCTCTCTCTCTCTCTCTCTCTCTCCCTCTCTCTCATCACACTCTCTCAACTCTCTCTTCAATTTCTTCTCCGATTCTCGGCCGATTGAAGAATGAAAAATACCCTTGGGTTCCATTCTCGGCCACCAACATTTTAGTTGAAGTGGATTTGTGATCCGGGCATCGTAGACACCACTCCTGGGTTAGGGTAAACCCACACTCTCTCTTCAATTTCTCCATTCAGCCAAATTGACAATCAGACACCACCACAGGGTGCTGACTTTGATCCTCGTCAATTTAATTGGAACAAATTTTTGATTTTGGAATCTTAGACACCACTCCAAGGCTAAGGTGAGGAGTACAAATTATGTGAGTTATTTTAGAAATTCATCCAGTTAAATCATAGTATATAATTACTTAATATTGTATATGGATTTATGAGTAATTTTACGGGTATGAAAATTACGGTTTATTTATTAAATTATAGTATTTGATTATATTAGATTTTAGGAGATATTCCTAGGATTAAATTAAACAGCAAGATTAGATTATATTAGATTTTTGAAAATATTCACAGAATTAAATTAAACGGTAGGGATTTGATTAAATAGAATTTTTGGAGAATATTTTTGAATTAGGTTAAATTGCAGGGATTTGATCGTATTGGTGTTTTTAAATATGTTAGAAATTAAATTTAAATATGGAAGGTGGATCATACCCGCGTTTTCTTTAGAATTTAATCGGTTAACGAGAGTGTGTGAGCCCAAGGATGTTAGGATAGTAATAATTCCGAGGTTGAGCTAATTAAAGTAGGGTGTGTGAATATAGGGATTTGTGCAAACGCCGTAGACAATGCTTTTGGATCCCTGCGGGCATTTCTAAAGGAATCGGGTAAGGGGAATAAATTAGGTCAGATTATTTTCTGAAGCTTAACCATTTAAAACTAAAATTTTAAGTATCGAAATGTTATACGTGATTTTCTGAATGGTTAGGCATATGGGAATTTAGGATTATTATGGTTATAAGTATATTTGTGAAACATATATTTTGGGATTGAGTAAAACTCTGGAGTTTATTATACCATTATTTTCTACAATATAGGTATCCTAGGCAGATTTTATTTTATGAATCATTATTCAAATTGTGTGGCTTGAGAATAAATATTTTTACTGTGTATATAAGTATGTCGAATTATGTTATGACTGCACAGAACAAGCATGGTTTGATAACAATTTTAGAAGGTTATGAATATTACAGAAATTATGATATTGTTCACTATATTATGACAATATAGTTGGCCCAGTGCCGTGATCAGTGCACCCGACTGAGTGCCGTGACAGAATAGCTGGCCTAGTGTCGTGTTCAGTCAATCCGACCCAGCGCCATGATTAGTTGTGATATGACAATATTTTATACAAAGATACGATATGATAAAATTTAACAGATTTATAGAGAGTCTTTAATACAGAGCATTAGTATGATAGTGTTTTTATGTACAAGAGTCGTGTTATGATAGTTTGTTATATTCATGTAGATGATTGGAAAATTGTAACTCGACCACTTACAAAAACATTTAGAAACCCTTACCTTAGACACAAATTATATAACCTAAATCAGACAAATTATAAAACATGAAACATATAATATTAAATTATGAAACATGTAATAACAATAATGATAATGCACAAATTATGCTTAGGACAACCCAAATTGCAAATATAACTACACGATGAAAGCGCTCACCAAAACATAATGTTGTTCGTCATGGTAGTAGTATAAATGGCAGTACTGAGGGACGGTGACACGAAATGCCTTAAACTCAGCAAATGTATGTGATGACTGGTTGGTTTGAGGGATAACAGTATGAAACACCTCAAACTCAGTGAGAGCATAGTATGAATAGCTGATTGAGGGACTGCGGTACGAAATGCCTTAATCAAGAAAAAAATGTTTGATATGAATCATGGTATATGTATGTGATGAATATGAATAGCTGATTGAGGGACGGCGGTACAAAATGCCTCAATCATGCAGAAAATATTGATATGTATCATAGCAAATGTATATGATGAATTGACAATTGAATATGTACGGCTAATTGAGGGACGACAGTACGTAACGCCCCAATATTTAGCAATTGATTTATACGTGAACACATCATATGATTTGTAATTTATATATATGTGTGTGTGTGCAGGGCTTTTAAGCCGAGTTATGAACTAAAAAAGAATTAGTGATATAAAATTGTACAGGTATGAGTATAGTTTAAATTACTATGTCATTTTAATAATTAAAAGATGAATCATACATTTATATATATAGACTCATTGCCACACACTGAGTATATAAATGTTAGTCTGAATCTGTGTATATAAATGTTTAGAGTTTTGGATTATAGTTCTCTCTAAGGAGATGACACAGTAATGGTTGAGAGGTAGTTCCCTGGTATGTACAGTTATGGATAGGTCTATTTGTACTTCTGCGGGCAAGAAATGGGCAAATGTAATATATATATATTATCATGTATATATATATCTGTGTGTGTGTGTGTGTGTGTGTTTGTGTGTTGTGATTAAAATGAAAAAAAATGGGAATGTAAAAGTATGGTATCAAAGATGTCACGATGGTGTACTATTATGATTATTATCATTATATCATCAAGTATTTTCTAAGGCATTACGATTGTCGTATTAGAGCCTAGGTTGCGAGGTTCTGTAGACTTTAATGGATAATACTACCAGAGTATAGGAATGAGTAGTGATGGGAGTAGAAATGGAATTGGATATGTGTTGTATGGTGGATTTGGTAGAGGATGTACAGTGAAATGGAATATACTAAGTAAGTTGGAATTTTAGGTTTTGTCTTGCAGCCTGGAGGCAAAAATCCATTGACGGTCTTCTATGATTTTCCTAAGACGATGGTTTTAGGATAATTATGACAAACCTTTGATGAGTTTTGTTTCTGAGCAGAGGGCTGGAACTTGAGATGTTAGTTGGTTGGATGGGTCATACTTTCTGTGGATTCAGGGTTTGGTCCTTAAAATTACTAAGGGTATATAAGAAAGAGGATAGTGAGGGTATTTGGGCCACATCGTTGATGATTTTATGTGATAGGTACAAATCGTCAACGGTTTTGTGACTGAGTTGTGTATTAAGGCTTACCTTGAAAAAGTCGATGTTTAACTGTCTTCTTTATTAGATAATTGTGTCAATTACATTAAGGTATTGGAATTCTAAGATTGATTTCTATTCTAGTTTCAGGATGGACTTAAGGAATAATGACGCAAATGTTGGGAGTAGTGGTAACATGGGGACATCTAGTAGGGGTGGCAGTGATTCAAATTTAGTACTGCGTAGTGTTGTGCAGAAAGTCATGGCGAAAATTGCACGGAACTTTAAGGGACAAGGTTTCCCACCTATTGATCGGGGCTGCACCATAAATCAATTTACTCGGATGAATCCCCCAACTTTTTCAGGAAATTCGAGGAGGAGGAATTAAAGTTGGAAGATAACTCAGCACCAATCTCTAAGACTCCAATAAAATTGGAAAGATTTAAAGGACCAGATATAGGAGTCAAAGCATAAAGAATTCATCTCACCCATTGTGTCACCATGGGGAGCACTGGTTTTGTTTGTTAAAAGAAAGACGAGTTGTTGAGGGTGTATATCAATTATCAATAAATAAGTAAGGTGACAGTTAATAACAAGTACCCACTACTCTGTACAGATGATTTGTTTAATCCACTTCGGGAACACAAGTCTTCTTCTTCAAAAAAAAAAAAGTCAAACTTTGAATAGGGTACTATCAGGTGAAGGTCAAGACATGAGAATATTCATTTGACCCGAGTAGATAGAGGCGATAATGGATTGAATGAAACTGAAGAACGTTCTTGAGATCAGAAGATTCTTAGGTTTGATAAGGTATTATTGCCAAATCATGGAAGGGTTTTCTAAGTTAATAGATTCATTGATAAGTTAACAATGAAGAACGTGAAGTATGAATAGATAGATGAATGTGAACAAAATTTCTAAGAGATAAAAGCTATGATTTATCACTGCGCCAATACTAATCATTTTTTCAAGAGGAAAACAATTTTGTGATTTATCGTGATGCAATTTGAAAAGGGGCTTGGATGCGTTTTGATGCAATAGGAGAAGGTTGTAGCATAACCGTATCGGCTACTTAAGGAGTACGAGAAGAGTTATTCCATACATGTTTTGTAATTGGCGGCAGTGGTATATGCATTGAAACTTAGAGGCACTAATTGTATGATGATAGGTGCGATATTTTTATGGACCATGAAAGTCTTAAGTGCTTCTTCACATAGTACGAGTTGAATATGAGATAGAAGAAATAGCTTAAACTAATAAAAGACTATGTGTACCTAACACCGCTGAGATTAAAAGAACCATTCTAAATAAGGCATATCATTCTCTTTATTCAGTGCATCCAGGAAGCACCAAAATGTATCGGGATTTGTGGGAATTTTTCTAGTGGAATAATATAAAGAAATAAATTACCCGATATAAAGAGCAATGTTTAATATGCCAGTAGGGGAAAGCTGAGCATCAGAGTGCTACAACGGAAGCATGATGGGTGCACATCATCATGGATTTGTAATGGAGTTACCACCAGTATTTCACCCCAGACTGATGGATAGATGGAGAGAATAATCTAGATGCTAGGAAATATGTTGCAGGCTTGAGTGTTGAATTTCAAGGAAAACTAGGTTCAGTACCTGCCATTAGTAGAGTTTGCCTATAACAATAGCTACCCGGCCAATATTGGGATGACGTCATATGAAGCATGGTATGGTCGAAGGAATCGATCTCCACTGTATTGGGATAAGATATTCCTGAAAATTGTGTACTAAGGAAAATTCTATTGGTATAAGTATTAATCAACAAATTTCAAGGACGAAATTTTTATAAGGAGGGGAGGATGTAATGATTCCAAAATAAATAAATAAATAAATAAAATAATAATAATAATTTAAAATTAAATTAACTAATTAATTAAATTAATTAAAAAATATTATTGAGAGATATGGTGTGATCCCAAGAGGGGGTGAATCGGGATTTAAAAATATTTTTCTAATTTAAACATCACCAATTCACCACATTAAATCTTATTTAAGAATTAAATTGTGTATGAAAAATAAAAATGACCATAAATAAACATTCATAGACATGTAGAAATTATAGTGCAAAATTTAAATGAGATAGAGAGAGTGTCATGCCCCGAACCCTATAATGGGACCCAGGATGTGATATAGTAACCTAACATGTCCCTGTATCATACAACACACCAATGATACAATAGTGAATGAGGGTCCGACCCCGTGGGGTCCCCGTACACCCTTTACACATTCACATACATGACATATATGCAGCAGAAAATGTCCTTTCTATACATACATTGTACAATACTAGAGTTTATAAAAAAAGAGTCTAAGCTCTATAATACACAACATAACCAAGGGTGCCAACAAATACCCAAAACGACAACCCTAATACAATCCTAGTCCTTACACAAGCACTTCACGCGGTACACCGACCATTACATTCCCAACACGAGGATGCTAGTTTTGGTTACTCAAAAGACTTGAAAACATGTACGTATGGTAGGGGTGAGACACCTCTTAGTAAGGAAGATACATGTTATATCGGTGTGTGGAAAATGAGTGTTATCATGACATAAAACATACACAGTTCAATAAAGTTCCAGTATTTTTTCACAAAACAGTTCCAGTATAGTACTCATCACACACACACACACACACATAATCAAGTAACCCGATGTCGTCACACCCTTCAGCTTGAAGCCAGCCCGCATTACACGGCGTTCCTGGCACATGGCATAGCCCCAAGCTCCCATGGCATCTATCGGTACTTCTGGTGGATCCACACCCTTCAGTGATCAGCCGAAAAGGTGGTATTTCACACCTTCGGATATAGAGCCAAACACTCTTGCCACTAGCAGGTGATATTTCACACCCTCGGATATAGAGCCCGACACTCTTTCACAACCTGGAACAATTCGGAACCCTATTCTTATATCTCATTTCAGAAAATCACAACTCATGCATGTTCATATAACAATTCATTCCACACTCACTTGGTAATCTCAAAATCATGATTTTCAAAAATATAGTTTAAACAAGTCAAGGCAAGGCCATCTCTATAACACATACATATAACACAATGGTTTTCCAACGAAACTAGAGATGTAACCCAATGCCCCCTTTTCCAAAAATTGTAACATGAAAATCCCATAATTTAACCCGTTAGATTTCCCCAAATAAGTAGTCAAAACACACGCAGGACCGTGAACTACAGTTCTACCGAATTCGATTCGAAAATAACCGATATAAACAGAATTCCCTTACCTTTCCCCAAAAATCCAAACCTGAATTCTACGACTCCTAAACCGTGAACTGAGTTCCCAAAACCTATAAATCACAGTACAAAACATACTTACAATTCTATTCTCTACATAACTACCAAAACGGAAATGAAAACCAAGTCTTACCTTGATTTTGGGTCAAATCCCAAAAACGCTCAAAATGAAGATCCATTCCATAAATCTCGAAAAGAATCCTTCCCAGATCCTCATAGTAACATCAGATTGTCGATTCCAGCAACTAATGGTAAAGAAATTTAAAAAAAACAGAGAGAGAGAGAGAGGAGTTTCGAATTCTTAAAGAGAGAGAGAGAGAGAGAGAGAGAGAGAGAGAGAGAGAGAGAAACTTGCTAACTTAGCTTCTAAGCAACCCAAATGGATATTTATAGCACCTTTGACTCAGTCAACCTCGTCGACGAGGTAGCTTCTTCGTCTACGAGTTAACATAGGTAGTTCATCAACGTAGCAGTGGCCTTGTCGACGAGCTTGAGATTTTCACATTTCCTGAAACCTCTCAGCTTCTACTCGTCAACGAGCCCCTCCATTTCATCGTCGAACAATAGAAGGGCCTTCGTTAACGAACTGCGGCTTCGTCGATGAAGCCTACTCAATTTACTATTAGCCTACTCAATTTACTATTTTTCCCTTTCCTTATTTGTTTATTCTAGATCTTATAGATCAGGTTCTTACAACCTCCCCTACTTACAAAAATTCCATCCTCAAAATTTGTAATCTCTCATTCATTAACTCGTTCACACCACCAAACGCACACACTCAACTTTAGAAAGAACCAGCGACCACTTACAATGTAGCCCCGTCACAATATATACATACCCTCACTTATGGCAGAGAAATACCGTGGTTACATACATAAACCGTCTCGGGAGTTCACAGTAATACACACTCTCAACGACTAACCACCTATCATAATACAATAGTAGGGTAATACACACATACCCACTGATTCTACTATCAAAATCACAACTCAAAACAACTGTGGATACTTCCGGCATATCCCTGCTTCCAATTCCCAAGAAGCTTCCTCAACCTCATGATTCTGCCACAATACCTTCACTAACCGTATATCCTTGGTACGTAACTTCTGAACTTTACAGTCCAAAATCTAAATGGGTACCTCCTCGTACACTAAAGTATCCCCAATTTTCAATTTCTCGTAACTAATAACATTGAATGGATCTGACACGTACCTCCTCAACATGGATACATGAAACACATCTTGGATCCTCGAGAGTGCTGAGAGTAGTGCAATCCTGTAGGCTACCGGATCAACTCACTCAAGAACCTCGAATGGTCCTATATACCTTAGGCTTAGCTAGCCCTTCTTTCTGCATCTCATCACCATTTTCATCGGAGCGATCCTCAGAAATACTTTACCCCCCCCCCCCACCTTGAATTCCAACTCACGGCGATGAACATCCGCGTAACTCTTCTGCCGACTCTGAGTCGACGTAATCCTATCCCAAATCAAACCCACCTTCTTAGACGCCTACTGCATGAGTTCAGGTTCTAAAATCTGACATTCACCAACCTTATCCCAATACAGAGGAGATCGACACCTCTGACCATACAGATCCTCAAACAGTGCCATCCCGATACTAGCCTCGAAGCTATTGTTATAGGAAAACTCTACTAGTGGTAGAAACTGCATCCAACCACCACCGAAGTCTAACACACAAGCCCGTAACATATCCTCCAAGATCTGTATTGTTCTCTTCGACTGTCCATCAGTCTATGGGTGGAACGTTGTACTGAAAGTAAGCTTCGTCCCGAATGCTTCCTGCAAGATCTTCCAGAAATGAGAGGTAAACCTCGGGTCTCGATCTAACACAATGGACACCGGTACCTCGTGCATTCTAACTTTCCCATGCACGTACAAGTCTGCTAGCCTACCCTAAGGGTAGCTAATCTTCATTGGTATAAAGTAAACAAATTTCATCAACCTTTCCACGATCACCCAAATGATATTCTACCTATGAAGCGCTGGTAGAAATTTGGTCACAAAGTCCATGGAAATATGCTCCCATTTCCATTCAAAAATAGCTAAGAGCTGTAACGGCCCTGCCAGCCTCTGATGTTCAACTTTCACTTGATGACACATCAAACACTGCTCCACAAACTGAGTAATCTCCCTTTTCATACCACTCCACCAGAAAGTCTCGCGCAAATCCCCATACATCTTCATGCTACCCAAATGTACCGTATACAACGAACGATGCGCTTCTTCCAGAATCGTCCTTCAGATCTCGTCGTCATTTGTAACACACACCCTAGTTCCAAACCTTAACACACCTCCTTCACATATGTTAAAGTTCGTAGTCAACCCCTATTGTACATTCCCCACAGTCTTAACTAACTCTGCATCACTAGCCTGCGCGGTTTTAATACACTCAAACAAAGTCGGCTGGATCACCAAGCTAGCAACGAAAGCCTAATGACCTCTAGCCACCAACTCTATACCAAGGCTTTCTAGATCTCTCCTGATGTGATGATGAGCTACAACTGCAGACATTGCCGCATACTCCAACTTCTGACTCAACGCATCAACTACCACGTTAGTTTTCCCTAGTGATAACTAATGGTGCCATCGTAGTCTTTTATTAGCTCAAGCCACCTCTGCTGCCTCATGTTCAACTCCTTCTGCATGGAAAAGTACCTGAGGCTTTTTTGGTCAGTGACAATCTTGCACTGAACACCATACAGGTAGTGTCACCAAATCTTCAGTGCATGAACTACAACAGCCAATTCCAGATTGTGCGTAGGGTAATTCTTCTTGTATTCCTTGAGAAGCATAAGCTATTACCTTACCTTGTTGCATAAGCGCACATCCCAAACCTTTTAGAGATGCATCGCTATAGATCACAAAACCGCCATCCCCAGTAGGAATGGTCAAAATCGGAGTAGTAACCAATCGTTGTTTCAGCTCTTGGAAACACCACTCAAAATCCTTGACCTAATCAAACTTCACCTCCTTCCTGGTCAATCATGTCAGAGGCCCTGACAACTAAGAGAATCCCTCCACAAATCGACAATAATAACCCGCCAGTCCTAGAAAATGTCGAAGCTCCTACACACTCTTCGATCTTACCCAGTCAACCACAGCTTTAATCTTGCTAGGATAAACTGAGATACCGCCTTTAGACACCACATGGCCTAAAAATGCAACCTAATTCAACTAGAAATCATACTTCTTTAGCTTGGCATACAACTTCCTCTCCTGAAAAATCTATATCACCAACCTCAGATGATTTTCATGCTCTTCCGAACTCCTCGAGTATACCAGAATGTCATCGATAAACACCACTATAAACTAATCCAGGTACTTATGGAAAACCCTGCTCATCAGATCCATGAACACTGCCGGAGCATTCGTCAACCCAAAAGGTGTGACTAATAACTCATAGTGGCTGCATCTGGTTCGGAAAGCAATCTTCGCAACATCCTTAGATCTAACTCTCACCTGATGATACCCTGACCATAAGTCGATCTTTGAAAAGACTTGTGTCCCATGTAGCTGGTCAAAGAGATCATCGATACGAGGCAATGGGTAACGGTTCTTCACAGTCACCTTGTTGATCCCACGATAATTGATGCACATGCACATCGACCCGTCCTTCTTCTTCACAAACAAAACTAGAGCTCCCCAAGGCGAAACACTACGTCAAATAAAGCCCTTGTCCAGTAATTCCTACAACTACTCCTTCAAGTACTTAAGTTCTACTGGAAGCATCCAGTACGGTGCTTTAGAGATCAGTACCTTGCCAGGTAGCAACTCTATCGCAAACTCCACCTCACGATCTGGAGGTAAGCTGGGCAAATCTTCTGGAAACACATCCGGAAACTCGTTAGCCACTTGAATATCCTCGAGCTTCAACTCATCCCGTGGTGGTTCTCTCATGCAAGCTAGGTACCCCTAACATCCATCCAAAAGCAACCTCCTTGTCTATAACACTGATAGAACCTGTGGCGTTGAATGCACACACGATCCTACAAACTCATACTCCTAGTCTCCAAGAGGCTTGAATACTACCACCTTTCTGCGATAGTCGATCACAGCATAATTGGAGGATAACCAATCCATCCCTAGTATGACATCAAACCCAGACATGTCGTATACCACATGATTCGCTTGTAGCAACCTTCCCTGAATTTCGACTGGGTAATTTTCTAACATCCTCCTACAAAATGATACACTCCCAGACGGTGTAACTATAGACAATTCTTCTTTCATGACTTGGGTCTCAACCCCACCCAGCTTTACAAAGTTAGCAGATATAAATGAATGGGTCGCACCCAAATCAAATAAAACCACAACAATATTTAAAAGCAACATCATTGTACCTATCACCACATTCCCCGTATGCTCAACATCCGCAAGAGTAAGCAAGTATACCCTTGTCAAAGCTGTGTTTGCGTGATAACCCAAGATACTTGATTACTTTCCCAACTCTGACTCGGAGCGGGCGTACCCCTCTTTGGTGCATGACAATCCCGAGCCATATGACCTAACTGGCCACAGTTGTTGCAGTTACCCTCAAACGGTTAGCATTCACCGCTATGCCATCTGTGGCACCTGATACAAAGATCACTCGACTGATTCACCTAAGAACTCTAATGCTCAGTATTCTGATGGTAACTCGAGCCCTTGTTATTCTTCTTCCATGATCCTTGGTGAGAACCAAACTGAGAACCAGAAGGTGCTGGCCTCTTCTTCGGTTCCTAATCCACCTCATCGTCCCAGATGCCGGTCTCGATCACAGTAGCCTTATCTACCAAAACCGAAAACTCACGGATCTGCAGCATTCCCACTAACCTAAAGATGCCTTTCCTCATACCATTCTCAAACCTTCGAGTCTTCTTGTACTCATTCGAGATCAAACATAACGTGAAATGGGATAGCTCTACATACCGAGGAGCATACCCCTGCACTGTCATATCTCCCTGTGTCAGAATAGAAAACTTATCCACCATAGCATCGGGTGTGGAGGCCGAGAAGTATCTCTCAAAGAACACTTCCTTGAATCGGCTTTATGTCATCTCTATATGACCAACTCTCTGCTTCTCCAGCAGACTCAGCGCAGTCCACATTCGCCCCGCCTCCCCAGACAACTGGAAGGTAGCATAGAGGACTCTCTACTTATCTATTCAGTGTAGGACCTCCATAATCCTTTCAGTCTTCTCGACCCAGTCCTCTACTATCATCGGATCTGGTTCTCCTAAAAAACGTCGAAGGGTGCACACATGTGAACCTCTTGATAGTACACCCCACAGCAGTAGGAGAATGTTCAAGTCTCCTTACACTCCACCCAATCTCCTACATAACCTGCCTCATCAACCCTCGAGGCACAGAAGGACACTCATCGCTCGCAGTCTCCTCAGAGCCACTTTCCAAGTTATTATCCTTGGGCTCCATTCTGAAATATGATAGAAATCTATTAGCACTCCTACGTCACGTATAGTTAACACAATCATTACAACTAATCATGTTAACTACCACATCACGGGTCCAGGATTGTTCTATCACACCAACACAAAAATCATCAATGGTTTACCACGATTTTACTGAAATCGTCATTACAGGAAAAACATAGAACACCACCAACGAGTCCCTATCTAGCAACAAAACAACCCTCGACCTATTCTACCTGTTTCCTACATCATATACTCTGGTATGTACACATAGCTACGCCTAACCAAGTCTACAAAACCTAGCAACCTAGTTAGTTCTGACACCAAGCTGTCACGCCCCAAACCCTATAATGGGACCCATGGGTGATATAGTAACCTAACCTATCCTTGTATCATACAACACACCAATGATACAATAATGAATGGGGGTCCGACCCTGTGGGGTTCTCGTACACCCTATACACATTCACATACATGACATATGCGCAATGAAAAATGTTCTTTCTATATATACATTGTACCAAACTAGAGTCTATACAAAAAGAGTCTAAGCTCCATAATACACAACATAACCCAAGGTTCCACCAAATACCCAAAATGACAACCCTGTTACAGTCCTAGTACTTACACAAGCACTTCATGGAGTACACCTACCACTACGCTCCCAACATAAGGACGCTAGTTCGAGTTACTCGAAGGACCTGAAAAACATGTATATACGATAGGGGTGAGACATCTCTTAGTAAGGAAGATATAGGTTATATCAATGTGTGTTAAATGAGTGTTATCATGACATAAAACATACACAGTTCAATATAGTTCTAGTATTTTTCACAAAAAAGTTCTGGTGTAGTACTCATCACACAAACACACATGATCAAGTAACCCGATGTCGTCACACCCTTCAACCCGAAGTCGGATCACATTACATGATGTCCCCAACACATGGCGTAGCCCCAGGCTCTCATGGCATTGTGTTGGTACATTTGGTGGATCCACACCCTTTGATGATCAGCCAAAAAAGGCAATATTTCACACCCTCGGATATAGAGCCGGACACTCTTGCCATTGGCAGGTGATATTTCACACCCTCGAATATAGAGTCAGACACTCTTTCACAACCTCGAACAATTCGGAACCCTTTCCTATATCTTATTTCATAAAATCACAACTCATGCATGTTCATATAACAATTCATTCCACACTCACTTGGTAATCTCAAAATCATGATTTTCAAAAATATAGTTTAAATAAGTCAAGGCAAGGCCATCTCCATAACACATATATAACACAATATATGCACGGTTTTCCAACGAAACTAGAGACGCAACCTGATGCTCCCTTTTCCCAAAACTATAACATGAAAATCCCATAATTTTACTCGTTAGATTTCCCCAAATAAATAGTCAAAACACATGCATAACCGTGAACCACAGTTTTACCGAATTCGATTTAAAAAATAATCGATATAAACAAAATCCCCTTACCTTTCCCCAAAAATCCAAACACTAACTCTACGAATCTGAAATAGCAAACCGAGTTCCCAAGAACCTATAAATCATAGTTCAAAACATAATTACAATTCTATTCTCTACAGAACTACCAAAACAGAAATGAAAATCGAGTCTTACCTCGATTTTGGGTCAAATCCCAAAAGCGCTCAAAATGAAAATCTGTTCCACAAATCTCGAAAAGAATGCTTCCCTGATCCTCATAGTAACGTCAAATCATCGATTCCAGCAACTAACGGTGAAGAAATCTAGAGAGAGAGAGAGTGGAGTTTCGAGTTCTTAGAGAGAGAGAGAGAGAGAGAGAGAGAGAGAGAGAGAGCTTGATAACTTAGCTTCTAAGCAATCCAAACGAATATTTATAGCACCTCTAACTTGGCCAACCACATTGATGAGGTGGCGTCTTCATCGACGAGTTAACGTAGGCAGTTCGTCGACGTAGCGGTGGCCTCGTCGACGAGCCTGAGATTTTTGAATTTTCAAAACCTTTTGAATTCTCCTCGTCGACAAGCCCCTGCATCTCATTGCCAAACAATAAAAGGGCCTTCATTGACAAACTTTGACTTTATCGACGAAGTCTGCTCAATTTACTATTTTGCACTTTCCTTATTTGTTTACTCTAGATCTCATGGATCGGGTTCTTACAAAGAGAGAGAGAGAGAGAGAGAGACACACACACACACACACACACATAGGATTTGTTATCAAGGCTCGACCAATTCTGCCTATGTTCCCGCCTCAAGCCAAACCAACTTAGAGGATTCCCCTACCTTTGCACACTTACCGGGTGGAGCGACACCATTACAACCTCTCCTTACAGGGCGAGGTAAACCCAAGCTCAAATTTCAGCCCTGAGCCACAACTTACAACTACACCTTACAGGATGGTGCTTCTATTTCTCCTAACCGGGTCTGAACCAATCCAGTGCACGTTAAAGGCCAATGCAATCTTCTTCCAACCACACGTTGGGAATACAATAATAATCATAAAAGTTTGTGTACAAATAAGTGCTTCTCAAATTAAGCAAAGATGTACTCAATGAAGAACTAAAACGCACTCTCATATGATATTAAAATGAGGCTTAGTAGAGGATGGTATGCCTCTCAAAACATTTTTGAAGAAAACCAATGAGAGTATAGAAAATGATTTTCTTTATGAAAATAGCCTTTTAAAATCTAATTTAAATAAGGCTTCCGAGAAAAATATATGAAAGTGAATAATAGCTCAAGCCATTGGTAAGAAGCTTCTCAAGCACTATGTATATCAATGAATATATATGCTCAAAGCATTCTTGAACTAACCCATAGAGTTTCTCTAATAAAAATATTTCCAAATAAATGAATAAGAGAAGTTAGGGTTTTCATTTAAAATGATTGACCTTTATAAAAAAAAAATTAAATAGGGCTTTCTAGCAATATATATATGAGTTTAAATATATGCTTAAGCCTTTAAGACAAAAAACAAATTTCTCCAAAATATTTTCAAACAAAAGGTATGGGAGAAATTTGAACTTTGAAGAACATGATAATAAAAAGGCTATCAAGCTATATATATAAACTTGAATACAAGCTCAAGCCGAAAATATTTTTCTCCAAAAATGATTTCAAGAAGAGTAGGATAAATTTGATCTTTGAAAAAAAAAAAAACAAGAATAAAAAGTAGAGGCCTTCAAACAATATATATAAACTTGAACATATGCTCAAACCTTTTCAAAATTACGTCAAGAAAAAGAAGCCTTTGAAGTATAAATTTACAAGGGGATATATGCTCCAAGCTTCCTTCAGTAACCCACAAAGAATTTTCAAAATGAAAGAGTAGGAGAAATATGAAATTTAATGCACAATGGGAGTATGAAAATAAGGGAGAAACAAAGAATGTGTAGATATGCTCTTAAAATGTTTTTCCTCAATTTTTCAAGTGTCTTTGGATTTTATTTATTGTCAAAAATCAAAACTAGCCGTTTTATGACTGTTGGGGTATTAAAATATGATTTAATTTGAAAACTAGTCATTTTTCAACCGTTGGGGAGCTTTCTGTGATGACACCCTTCAGTTTTTTGCCCATAACTTTTTTCTATACAACTCCAAATAGGACGTTCTTGGTATCAACATAAATCAAAAAGAACATCTCACAACTTTCATGTTGATCACGTTTTAAGATAAAAAGTTATGGATTGAAAAAAACAGCCCATCACTAAGACCGAGGAAACATGAAAGGAATTTTTCTATTACGGACACCTTTCAGTGTTTTGGTTATAACGTTTTCTATATGACTCCAAATTGGACTTTTTTAATATCAACAAAAGGCTAAGAGAAAATCCCACAACTTTCATGTTGAACATGTTTTAAGATAAGAAGTTATGGATTGATAAACATTCTCATTTCTACTGTCCGGTAGGTTGGCCAATCGACCGACCCCTTTGTAAAAAATAGTTTTTTCCTTCTTTTAACTTCAAAACCATTTTAAAACATTTGTATAAGTTAGGAATTTTATGAAAAAGGCTTTTCATGTTACTTGGAGGTACTATGGTCAATCTAAGGTCTTTTTTGAGTTTCAATTTAGATCAAATGATAGACATGCACACATTAAACCCTAATTACTATTACAACCCAAAAATTAAACAAGTCTTCATGATTTTGCTCCTCGAATACACCATGGAATACGTCAGGGTCTGCTCGTTTAGGCGCTCTTATGGCTTCCATTAGGCATCCGTTACTTGTGCTTCTTGAGATGTAAACTTGTTCACACTCAATGCACAAATGAGATGCTTGTTGTTTATTATGATCAAAACAGGGATCAGACTCAAAAAGTCAACAATCATTATTAATTAAATATTATAATATATATACATCTCAAGTCTTCCAGAGCAATCAGGAAGATTGAAATTTGATTTTAAACAAAGAGTTGCGCCTAGCTCTCTCTCTCTCTCTCTCTCATCACGTTCTCTCAACTCTCTCTCTCCTTAACCACTCTCCCCTTCTCTTCTGATTCTCGGCCAATTGAAGAATAGAAAATACCCCTGGGTTCCATTCTCGGCCACCAACATTTTAATCGGAGTGGATTTGTGATCAATACATCGTAGGAACCACTCTTGGGATAAGGTAAACCCATTCTCTTTCTCTCTCTCTCTCTCTCTCTCTCTCTCTCTCTCTCTCTCTCTCTCTCTCTCTCTCTCTCTCTCTCTCTTCATTTTCTCCCAAATATTAAGTCAAATTGACAATCGGACACCACCACAGGGTCCCGGCTTCGATTCTCATCAATTTAATCGAAGTAGATTTTTGATTTGGGGATCCTAGGCACTACTCCAAAGCTAAGGTGAGGAGTACAAATTATGTCTGTTATTTTAGAAATTCACCCCGTTAAATCATGGTATATAATTACGGAAATATTGTATCTCGATTTTTAAGTAATTTTACAAGTATGAAAATTACGATTTATTTTATTAAATTGTAGTATTTGATTATATTGGATTTTTGGAAATATTCCTAGGATTAAATTAAACTACAGGATTGGATTATATTAGATTTTTTGGAAATATTCTCGGGATTAAATTAAACTGCAGGGATTTGATTAAACAAAATTTTTGGGGAATAATTTGGAGTTAGGTTAAATTGCAGGGATTTGATCATATTGGTGTTTTTAAATATGTTAGAAATTAAACTTTAATATGGAAAGTGGATCATACCCGCATTTTCTTTAGAATTTAATCGATTAATGGGTGTGTGTGAGCCGAGGGATGTTAGGATAGTAATTATTCCAAGGTTGAGCTGATTAAACTAGGGTGTGTGAATAAAAGGATTTGTGCGAACGCCGCAAGCACTGGTTTAGGATCCCTGCAGGCATTTCATGAAGAATCAAGTAAGGGGAATAAATTAGGTTAACTTATTTTCTAAAGCTTAACCGTTTAAAAATGAGATTTTAAGTATCGAAATGTTATACGTGATTTTCTGAATGGTTAGGCATATGGGAATTTCGGATTATTATGGTTATAAGTATATTTGTGGAAAACATATATTTTGGGATTGAGTAAAACTCTGGAGTTTATTATACCATTATTTTCAACAATATAGTTATCTCAGGAAAATTTTATATTATGAATTATTATTCAAATTGTGTCGCATGAGAATAAATATTTTACAGTGTATATAAGTATGTCGGATTATGTTATGATTGCACAGAACAAGCATGGTTTGATAACAATTTTAGAAGGTTATGAATATTACAAAAATTATGATATTATTTAGTATATCATGACAGTATAGCCGACCGAGTGCTCTGATCAGTACACCGGGCCCAATGCCGTGACAGAATAGCCAGCCCGGTGCCATGATTAGTAAAGCCGGCCTAGTGCCGTGATCAGTTATGATATGACAATATTTTACATATAGATATGATATGATAAAATTTAATAGAGTTATAGAAAGTGTTTAATACAGAGCATTAGTATGATAGTGTTTTTTATATACAAGAGTTGTGGTATGGTAGTTTGTTATATAAATACAGATGATTGGAAATTTGTAACTCGATCACTTACAAATACATTTAGAAACCCTTACCTTACATACAAATTATATAACCTAAATCAGAAAAATTATAAAACATGAAATATATAATCTTAAACTATGAAACATGTAATAACAATAATGATAACACACAAATTACGCTTAGGACAACCCAATTTGCAACTATAACTACATGACAAAAACGTTCACCGAAACATAATGTTGTTCATCATGGTAGTAGTATGAATGGAAGGACTGATGGACAGTGGTATAAAATGCCTCAGACTCGGCAAATGTATGTGATTATTGGCTAGTTTAAGGGATGGCGGTACAAAATGCCTCAAACTCTGCGAGAGCATAGTATGAATAGCTGATTGAGGGACGGTAGTACAAAATGCCTCAATCATGCAGAAAATGTTTGATATGAATCATGGTATATGTATGTGATGAATATGAAAAGCTGATTGAGGGACGACGGCATGAAACACCTCAATCATTCAGACAATGTTAATATGTATCATAGAAAATGTATGTGATGAATTGTGAATTGAATATGTATGGCTGATTAGGGGAAGGCGGAACGAAACGCCTCAATCTCAGCAATTGATTTATTCGTGTACACATTATAAGACTTGTAATTTATATATATAGGGCATTTAGACCAAGTTATGAACTGAAAAAGCATATGCGATATGAAATTGTATAGGTGTGAGTATAGTTTAAATTGCTATGTCATTTTTGTAATTAAGAGATGAATCATACGTTTATATATATCAACTCATTTTCACACACTGGCACTAATTTATTACATCTTACTAAGAGGTGTCTCATATTAATATTTCAACATTTTAGGATCACCACGTACCAAGACCTAGGAGTTCGGGGACGGGATGTGGATATTACAGATAGGGTAAGTGTAAGTCTGGATCTGTGTACATAAATTGTGAGTTCTATTGTTATTTCAAGAGGGAGGGTGAATTGGGTATTTAAAAAAATTAAGTCCTTCAAGTTCTAATTTTGAAAATTATCAATTACAAAGTTGCAAGTTACTTGCAACTACCTTAACGTTTTTTAATTAATCAGCCTAATGAATGATTTATTAATCAAACTAATTTACCCAATTACTTTGAAGACCTACTATATAATTAAAATATTCACAATATTCACCCAAATAAGATTACACGTAAATTAAATAGAGGTAAGGGTAAAAGAGATACAAACTCGATTTTTACGAGGTTCAGCCTACCCCAGCCTACATCCTCACCTTGAGCAACCCATTCAAGGATTCTACTAAAAAATTTGCTCCTTTAACTAGGACGGAACTTCCCTTACAATCTTCTTCTTTCATGAGGCGTAGCTTCCTTCGTAACCCTGGGTTATAGCCCGAACCGTGAATACAAAATAATGAATACAATTTCTGCAAAACTCAAAATGCTTCTAACCAAGCTAATGAGTATAATAGAAATTCTAGTACATACTCATATGATCAATCATGAAGCTCAATATATATGTAACTATAAGATTGTTATATGAGTAATGTGATGCTTCCAAATTTATTTTTTAATCAATATCTACCAAAAATAATTTCTTAAAAATAAAAACATAGGAGATCGCAGCGTTTGATTTCAACTCACACTACAAAGAAACTGGTTTTTAGTGACGATTTTATTAGTGACGGTTTTAATTTTGTCACTAAAAGTGGGTATTAGTGATGGCTTAAGAAACCGTCACTAATAGTGTCGTATTAGTGATTGTTTTAAAACTATTACTAATAAAATCGTCACTAAAACCCAATTTTCCCGCTCGAACTATCGCGGGAAACCACTTTTTGCGCGGGAATTATCAGCAAAATATATTAGCGACGGTTCTTGGGATATTAATGACGGATTCAAATCATCACTAATGGGTCAATATTTGTGACGATTAAACAACCGTCACTACTAGTCTTTTATTAGTGACGATTTGTAAAATTCGTCACTAATGATGGGGTATTAGTGACGTTTATGCCACCATCACTACTGGTCATCTTATAAAAAAAAATAAAAATGTATTATTTCAAACTATTAGTGACGACTTTTTATTTTCGTCACTATTGGTTCCTTATTAGTGACGGTTTTCAGAACCGTCACTAATAGTCTTTATATTAAGGAAAAGCTAAGGAAAACTCATTCCAGAGTAGTAGTGATGGTTCCAAAAACCGTCACTAATAGCATTTTTATTTAAAATAATAATAATTTTCGACTACTAGTGACGGTTTTGTTTTTTCGTCACTAATGGGTCATTATTAGTGACGGTTTTTGGAACCGTCACCAATAGTCTTTTTATTTAAAAAAAGAAACAAAATAAAATTCATAGTAGTAGTGACGATTTCTTATTTTCGTCACTACTAGCACTTTATTAGTGACGGTTCACAAACCGTCACTAATTGTCCTTTTACTTAAGAAAATAAATAAAAAATTATTTAAAAGTAGTGGGACTTAGGGCTTGCTGCTGTTGTTGTTTGTTGCTTAGGGAAGGCATCTGTTTCAAATAAACAAGACAAGTTCATCCAATTGGTCAAGTTATCGTCTGGTTTCCTATAAAGGGCCAGAAAGTACTATAATTTTTTTTTTAAATCATTATTATTTGAGCTATTTATTCACAACATGTCCATTACCTAAGTGACATAAAAAGGAGACGGCTAAAGTCTAAAAATATATTTTTTTTCCCTTAAAAATTCAATAATTCACAAGAGGACACTAAAATGATAGTCTGGATTCCTTAAAAAATTTCAATATAATTTACAGGAGAAGGCTTTTCAATCACTCTCCTACCCTTCCTAAGGTCCACCACTGCATAACAAGAATACCCAAAGCGAGGGCATTGAAGTAAAGGCATTCTTGGTAGCTGCTTTTTGGTTTGTTGGGAAAGTGTTAGAGTCCCTAATCTTTGGAAGCCTTCTTGATGGTTGATTTTCAGGTTCAAATTGAATGAGAACCCCACTAGTTAAGTTTTCCAAGAAATTGCCATTTTGACATCTATTGCTGGCAAGAAGATATTATAGATATTAAGCATGTATTTTGTTGGCAGACATATATTTAGGCTAGGTTGTGTTAAAAATGATGTATGTAAAGAATAACTGAATGTAAAAAGCTTGTCAATGAAGGAAAAACTTTTTGGTTGCTTCATCAAATATATATATATATATATATATATATGTGTGTGTGTGTGTGTGTGTGTGTGTGTGTGTGTGTGTGTGTGTGTGTCCAAGTGTAGGCAAAAAATGATTCATGTAACCAATCATACCTAGTGAGACTTAAGTTTTATTGTTGTTGTAGACTTTGTTTGTGATACGCATGCTTAACAAATCTAGCAATGTTAAATTGAATTAGGAAAAAATATAATATAAAATTATATTAATTTTAATCTAAATTTAGACAAATTTAAATCCAAAACATGAAATCTTCAAACAAAAATAGAAATGCATGTAGTTTAATCTTTTTTGTAATTAGATGAACCGATACTCACATCCTCATCAGCTGCCTATAATATTAGATCGAGCTTGTCTTGTATAGGCAAATTATATATTATGTCATAAAGTTCAAACTTCGATTTAATAGATGATTTAACTTCTGGACTGCATGTTTGGATTGATATATCTTGTGAACTGCATAGTGGTAGTGAACATTAGGACTGCATGCTTGATTGGAACGCCACCTGCATGGCTGATGCAGTAATGTGTATTGTTTGCTGGTAGATACTTTTAGGTTGTTGCGTGTCTTAATCTAAATGACATCATTATGATGCAAAAATATTGTGAATTGCATGCTTTTGTAACTTCCAAGTTTGGGAAATGTTCTATTTACAGACGGCATGCTGCCGAAAATTTGTTGACTTTTTCCCAAAATAATCATAGTCATATACCATATGCTCATATGGTTATAGTGTGCTGAATGTTAAAACATTTTTGAAAGAATGAGTGAACTTCAAATGAAATTTGAACTTTATCTCTAAATTTACTTTTGCATATGCTAAGTGAAAATTCTATCAATCATGGACTCATTTGCATTATTTGATTATTATAGTTGTTTTAGAGTCCTATGGAAGCCATGTAAACCATAAATATCACATTCTATTTTTTCATAAAACTATATTCTGATATATATTGTTTATGGGATGCATGGACACCTTACATTATTTAATTCACATTATATGAAGCTCTTGTGCACTCGTAAAATTCATTACTATTTGGATTATTGTGAACTGTTTATTGTAAACACCTAGGTTTGGAGCATATCTCTATGGAAAATGTCATATTTACAGGACAAATGCTGCCAAAATTTTTCAAAAAGTGTATACTAATTTTTTAAACTTTCTTAATTTGTAGGGTTTGCAACTATGACAACGTCAGCACAATATGCACTACGGATGCAGCTTTTGACTTTTTTTGTAATCTGAACAGATGAAATGTATTTGAATTTGAATTTGAATTTGTATAATGTATTTGTATTTAAATTTGAATTTGTATAATATATTTGTATTTGAATTTGAATTTGAATTTGTATAATATATTTGTATTTGTATTTAAATTTGAATTAGAATTTTGAATAATTTATGAATTTTTTAGAAATTATGGTTTAATGTTATGTAAAAGAAAATGTAATCACAGATTTTTACACAAATTAATAATTGGGGAAAAAATTAATTTAATCACTACTAATTGTCCAATTTAAGTATTAGTGATGGTTTCAAAATCGTCACTAATAGTATGGTAATGACGCTTATATTCGTCACTAAAGCCTATTTTTAGTGATGGTTTCAAATTCGTCACTAATAATTGCATTTTTAAAAACTTTTAGTGAAGGTTTTCAAATCGTCACTAATCATAGAGCATTAAAGATGAATTTAAAACCATCACTAATACTACAGCTTTAGTGACGGTTTTAAAACCGTCGCTAATAATAAAGCATTACTGATGAATTGAAAACTGTCACTAATACTGGCTTTTAGTGACAATTTTTGGTCGAGTCGATGCAGAATCTATAGTGACGGGCTTAGGTTTTTAGTGACTTTTTTAATTTGTCACTAATACTCTATTACTAGGGATGGTTTCAAAAATTTGTCACTAATAAGTATCAGTAACGGCAGATATAGCGACTAATTGAAAACCGTCACTAATAACCTTATTTTTTGTAATGTCACTTTATATAAGAATAACAAATAAAATCTTTTAAAAAATAGTCTTGAATAATATGCAGATCTAAGTTCTTGTTATCAAATTGTAATGATCCGAAGTATAATAATAATTAAGAGAGAGAAAATGGGAAATATCGAGGAGGGTTCTAGAAATTTTGAATTTCGTCAACGAGAGGTGAAGGTTCATCGACGAAACTCTTTAAGGACTCGTCGATGAGGTGACGTGTCTTGTCGACAAATCTGGCTCTATAAATATCCTAAACTCGGATTAAACGTAAAAAAAATCAAAAAAATTCTTACTCTCTCTCTCTCTCCTCTACCATTCCTCTCTCCTCTCTCTTCGATTTCGGCTCCATCGTTCGCTGGATCGACGATCTGAGGCCACCACGACGCCAGGGATGTTCTCTCCAAATCTGCTGGAGTGAATCGTTGGTGGAAGCAAGTTGAAATTCATCCCTGAATTGAGGTAAGGCTTTTTATGCCAAATTTGGTCTTTTCATAGTTATAGGAAATGATAGTCACGTGAAAATACTGAAGTTTCGTTCTAGGGATTGTTGAATTCAAGGTGTTGAACGGGGAACCCTGCGAATGCAGGATGAGTGGAGTTTTTAGGGGGTCTTCTTCAGTACCAGGTAAGGGAATAAACTAAAGCCAATATTTTCCATGCAAACTATTATTATTTATCAGCAAATAAATTTTTAGGGAAGCAAGTATTATATTTGAATATTATTGAGAAAATGCACATTTGGAAAAATATTGTTGTTATACAGGAAATACGATTTTAGAATGAAATGTATGATTTTACTCAACAATGTGTGACATGAATATTATTTTACATGATAAGTATTATGTTATGGCAAATTTTACGAGTAAAGCATGTTTTCAGGAATTATGAAATAATACAGTACATTATGATTTTGAAAATACATGATAATTGATTTATTTACTTAGAATGATATGTATGAGATATTCGACACAAGGTCGTGATTGATAGCCGGCACGAGGCCGTGTATGATATATGATTTCGGCACAAGACCGTATTTATGAAATATTTGGCGCAAGGCAGTATTTATGATGTTATAGAAAATATGATCAATCCATTTATGTTAAACACTATAATATCATGTATTATATGTTATCAGAACCCGGATGTTAGTTTAGTTCAGTTTCAGGAGCACGGTACCATAGCTATATAGATCAAATATTTATGTTCAGATTGGTGCTAACCACCCGACGAGGGGGTGGGAGATGGATAGTTTATGTGACTTTCAGTGTAGAGTTGTAGACGTCCACCTAGCAATCCGTACCAAGGTGTGGCAAGCGCATCGTACTTACAGACATTTTTGACTGGGCAATGGTCGGCCAGCCATTGTCGAGTCTCACCTTTGGGCTGCACAACCCATCATGGGGGGTAATACATGACATCAGCTAGTTATTCATCCTAGGTATGTTTTCGGTATTATTAGTTATACTAGACAGTTATGATTACTATGATTTATTAAAAATATGAAGGTATACGTTTATGTAGTTATTAAATGATTAATGTTTTCTGGTATGAAGAATGTACTGTATATCTATATTATCATTAAATATTCATGTTGCCACACAGTTGTATTTAGTTTATTTTCCCTTACTGAGAAGTGTCTCACCCCTAAGCTTAAATAATTTTCAAGAAACCTAGAAAGACCGGCGGGTCGTGGCCGCTGTTGAGCCTGTTGTACCACCCCGTTAGGAGGGTAAATTTGAACTAGGATCAATAGTCTTGTTGTAGGATCCTAGGAAATACTTTGGGTATTTTTGGATATTTTGGGAGATTGTATATACACACACAGTGTTTTGGATTATTGTTAACTCTGGTATTATGTATTTTGTGGTATTGAGATTGATGATTTACATTTACTACTGCCTAAGTTCCGTTGTATATGACAGGTGTCCCCGCTACCCATGGGTTCGGGTTGACTATTTTATTTACTATATTCTATTATATGATTAGTTAAGTAGGTCGTTACACAAATAACTTGTAGATTAAACCTTTGAATAAAGATATGCTTTTGGATATTACAAAGATTTAAAAACAATAGTTTTTCGAGTACTTTTTGCACCAATAATGTAAAACTCTTTGTATAAAGATGTAACTTTGAATATCACAAGGATTTAATCTTTAGAGTGCTATTTCCAAAATATTTTTTCAATTAAATAACTATGGGAAAATTGGTGTCTTGCTCCTAAGAATATTTTTATATAACTAATAGAGAAGAATACCGTTTAATAACAGATTGAATACTCAATGAAATATTTTTCCAAACCTCAACATCAAACCTAGATTAACAGAAGTTGTGCGTGTATTGGCTTGAATCTTGATGATGAGAATGCCCAGACAAATGTCTATTCTTTGGAACACAAACAAAGATTCTTAGCAATAGGATTCAAAGCTCTCAGAATACAGGCAAAAAGTTCAAAGCTCTCAATAATATGCAAAAAGTGTTCTTCTAGGGTTTAGATATTATTTTTATAAGTGTTCTTGGCCCTAGATTAAGTTATGGCCATTGGATAATTTAGATTAAGTAAATTCCGTACGTATCCTCGCTGAGACGTCGTTCAGCACTGCGACCATCGTCGACGAGTGTACAATACTCGTTCATCAACGAGGCCATGAGTTCGTCGATGAGACCATTGTTTGAACTTTTTGGGCTCTCAATATTTTTTCATCGACGAGACAAAATTGTCTATTGCCAAGTGGTCTTCATGTGTTCGTCAACGAGGCCATGGGATTCATTGACAAGGCCTCTATAATTTTGCCTCTAAAAAATTAATTCAACCTAGAACTAATGTAAATGTATCTTTCATGAAATGCATGAGTCCTAAGGTGTGTTTAGGGTATATTTGAGCTTCGAATTATATCATATAACATATGTAAATACATTCAATTCTAAATACCCATTCCTATTGAAGATCTTGAACTTGAACTTGCTTCTTCATCCTTTTATTCCTCTAGTTCCATGGATTGAGCCAAGTGATATGTACTTTAGGTTCCTCGTGGCTTCCATATCAAGTTTACAATTCGTGCATTCTAAATTATAATCTTGTTCACAAACTCAATTGCACAGGTCAAATACCAAGTGATTTATCATTATTAAAACAGGATTGGACTCATAGAGTCAACAATCTCCCTTTTTTGGATAATGACAAACACAAAAGCAAAAATGGGTTATGCCTAACAAGGCTTCCGCTAATGTATAATTTAGAATTCAACAACATAGCAATATAGTTTACACACAATAAAGTTCATACACATTGTAGAATATGCAATAATTTTTCTAGTATATACTTTTATATACTTCTCCCCCTTTATTTAAAAAAAAAACTTTTTTGCTAACTAACTTTTCCCCCTTTTTGACATCAACAAAAAGTTATGTATAAAAAAAGTGTTTTGACAAAAATATATCTCATCTTTGCAATCAAAATAGAATGCAACCTTTATATTTTAAAATTGTACTACAGAATATAGCTTCCTGTGTTACTCAATTTACTTCCCCCCCTTTCTAAGGTAATCTTTGTTGTTGAATCAAATTTTAATGTTAACATACACAGTATTTCAATTTACATAGACATGGATAAGCAAATCAGTCCATTATAGTCCAAAATTTTATGTGAGGATCAACATGTGTCATGTATCCATAAAAATTTAACATGCAATAACCATTCTTTTAGTTTAACACCAAATGTAAAAAAATATTTCCAAATGTGAAAATTTTAACCAAATGTTAATTTTAATTTAAGTTGCTCCCCCTTAATTATGCAGTCTAATATAACTCTAGGCAACTTCTCGACTATGCATTAGACCTAACTCACGTCTAATTTGGATAAACCTATCCTCCGAAAGAGGTTTCGTGAATATGTCTGCCCATTGTTCATCTGTGCATACAAACTCAAGTGTCACATCTCCTTTTTGCACATGGTCACGAAGAAAATGATGTCTAATTTCTATGTGTTTAGTTCGTGAATGTAATATAGGATTCTTTGAGATGCTTATTACACTCGTATTGTCACATTTTATAGGAACCGTATCATAGTGTAATCCAAAATCCATAAGTTGTTGTTTCATGTAAAGTGTTTAAGCACAACAACTTCCATCCGCTATATATTCTACCTTGGCTGTGGAAAAAGCAACTGAATTTTGCTTCTTTGAAAACAAAGATACAAAAGAATGTCCTAAGAAGTGACATATGCCGCTTGTACTTTTTCTATCCACATTACTTCCGGCAAAATCAGCATCTGAATAGCTGATAATCTCAAAGGAGGTGTACTTAGGATACCATAATCCAAGTTCAATGGTTCCAATCAGGTATCTAAGTATTCTTTTGACAGCTAATAAATTGGACTCTTGGGCACAAACATATGTTAAACATTATGTCAGGCCTGTTGGCAGTCAGATATAGTAAGCTGCCAATCATCCCATGATAGAGCTTAATATCTGCTAGTATACCTTGTTCGTCTTTGTCTATTTTTAAAGAAGAGCTCACAAGTGTTCCTAAAATTTTACCATATTCCATATTAAACCTTTAGAGCAAGTCTCTAATATACTTCGATTGATTTATAAAGATTCCATGTTTTACTTGTTTGATTTGAAGTCCTAGGAAGAAATTAATGTAATTCCCTAAACCCTTAAACCCGAGTCTGGTGCGTTATACGTGATAAAATCCTGATAATCCATATTCCATAATATACACAACGGAAAACATATATATAATCTCCATATAACGTAGTTTTATAACCAACATTCCATAATACCAGAGTTTGTTATTTCCTATCTAGAAATCCATAAAATTTATCTATCACCTGCATTTCCATAAATACATACATCTCTAGAACATTTCAGTATTTTCACAATTATTCATCCCTCAACATCCTTAGACATAAAACGAAGTAAAACATAAAACTTATACATCCCCAAAATATGCTCAACATATACCCTTTCTTTTATAGTCCTCAAAAATGCTAAAACACCCTCGAGCTCCAAAGCCCAACCTCGAGGATTTCCTGAAAAAGAAACATTCATATTCGGGTGAGACACATCTCACTAAGGGAAAAAGCATTCATATTAAAATAGCGTGCGGCTAACATGAGGTATATACATATCATTTTAATACATTTTCAAATCATTAACATAATACTGAAATCATTTTCTAAACCTAATCAAACATATACAAAGATTTAACCAATGAGATTACTAAAGAATAGGAGTGATTATCCGCCCATACAAGTAGCACCCCTCTGCTCTGATACTTAGGCGACCCTGAGGTCACAACAAAAGCATACTAGTGCACTCACCTTACACAGTAAGCCCTCAAGTGTTAATTTGATCTCGTACTCACGCATTCAACAATAGTTTTCCGGTAAAGGCACTAAAGATAGGGAAATCTACCCACTCATACAAATAGGTTCCCTCTATCCTAGTACGTTATGCATCTACTGCCACATCGGAAGCTACTAGTGCACTCGCCTTTCTCAACAAGCCCTTAGGCGAAGAGTTTGCCTCGCCCAATCGTAACATGTTCTACATATGTAGATACTTCTAATATCATAATACTTTATTCCTTTCCGTCATTATTTATTCATACATATATGTTCATATTCATAGCTTAAACAATGCATTTCGTTTCACTTTAAGTGACTCTTTCCCATTTACATCGTTCACATTTGTCATTTCATTTCATTGCCATTTCATTGTCATTTCATTGCATAACATTTTCATTTCATTCCTTCGTATTACAGCTAGTCTTTAGCCATCATCAGTTAGTCCACATAGAAATGCGCTAGAATCTGCTAACATGGTTGTCTTTCAGCTGTTTTACATTTACATGGTTGCATTTAACATACACAGGCAATATTGTCCATATCATATTTTATTCTCAATACTTTACTAACTTAGCTTGAATCTCATACATTTTACATATATTTGCATTGAATCTCATGCCACCCAATTTAATAGTAAAATTCATATACATTCCCTACAAAATAAGTCAACCCACATTTAACATTTATATGCTAAAAATACATTTCATTCCTTACTTACTTCCTTAGAAAATTCCTTTTCACTTTCATTCATTTACTTTCACATATACATAACTATATAAGCATTCCTAGGCTCAGAAAACATGGTTTTACATGGTTGACATTTTAAATCCACATAATATATATATATACATGTAACACATAATCCATTTTAATTTATGAAAACCTAAATTAATACATAAATTTCCCCCTTACCTGACTTCTGATCTATGCCTGTAGGATCCCCGAACTAATACCCACAGCATTCACTTGGACCCTGAATCCAAAAATCCTAATTTAATTAAATAAATTCCAGTTAATTCAAATCTTAAGGAAAACACTTATTTACTATTTCCTAAGCTCCAAATAACAACATTCATTGAGAAAATCCCAAAATAACTCACTTACCTTGATTTTGGGATGTTTCCCAAACCTCACAACCCAACGATCGACTCGGCTCCTACAACCTTGTAGAGAATGATCCTACAAACCTCGTGGTGGTTCCGGATCATCAAACCGAGTCAAATCTAGCCCAAAATCGAAAAGAGAAGTTTGGGAGACCGTTTAGAGAGAGAGAGAGAGAGAGAGAGAGAGAGAGAGAGAGGAAAGTGAAATCTTAAGTGTCTCGCTGAAAAATGAGAGAAATTCTATTTATAGGCAAAGCTTCGTCAACGAGGTGCTAGAGAGACTTCATCTATGAGAAGATACCTTCATCGACGAAATTCAGAGTTCCAAAATATACTCTCTCGGGATTCCTTTGTCGAGGAGCTTTAAAAGGACACTTGTCGACGAGGACAGGATATTTGTCGATGAGTCTTGCTTTTCCTTCTTAAATCCTTTCTTTTATCCCTTATTACCCATTAATCCATTTCATTTATTGTATTTCCTAATTATTTTAAATTTTGGGTCATTACATTCTCCCCTCCTTAAGAAATTTTGTCCTTGAAATTTTACCAACTAATCATGCTTTCACATTACTTGAATTCATTTGCTAACTACCATTATAAGAACTCTGCATGTATATCATCATATAAATCATTCCATCATTTCTCATTAAATAAAATTATTATACCTACTTCTCTAATGGCATCCCCCTCAGCTCGAAGTGTATACAGCTGAGCTGGACCACCTCTTCCCAGTGGTATCTACTACTTCCCACTATCCTAATTTCGAGCAACTACCATAGGCAAGTGTTCTCGGCAATCTTTCCTGTGGTGCCCTGGCTTACTGCACCTTTAGCAATTTGGAGTGTCATACCAGCATTCGTCCCTATGCCTTTTATCACACTTCGGACATACAAAGCCCATTGCTTCCTTCCTTTTCTTCGGTGATCCCTGACTAGCCTCAGATTGATAACTAGATGGAGTAGGTCTCTTCTTCTGCTCTGAAGGTTCAGTGCTGCCCTAGATACTCTTTTCCAACACTAAGGCCTTGTCAACTAATTCTGAAAAACTCTAAACCTAAAACCCGACCATCAGCTCATAGATCCTGCGCCTCAGACCTTTCTTAAATTTCCTGGCCTTTCTTACTTCATTTAGGACCAAAAATGGAGCGAAACGTGACAGTTCCACAAATCTAGTCGTATACTTCGCAACTATCATATCCCCTCGGGTCAAACTAATGAATTCTTCAATCTTTTCCTCTCTGACAGATAAAGGAACGTACCTGTCAAAGAACAGCTCCTTGAATATTTCCCAAGTAGGAGTTATCCTTACTACCCTTTGATCCTCTAGCAGCTTCGCAGAAAGCCACCAACGCTTCACTCGCCAATCATCTTGAAGGCAGCATAACGGACCTTCTGCTCGTCCGTACAGTAGAGTGCAGTCATAATCTCCTCTATCTCCTGTACCTAATTCTCTATTGCCACTAGATCAGGTCTTCCTATAAAGGCTGTAGGGTTCATGCTCATAAATTCCTTGATACTGCAGCCCTGTCCTGTAGGAGGACAGTTCTGTTCCTTAGGTTCCTTCTTCGTTTTTGCCTTAACTTGATGGATGATACCTCGTAGCACCTTAGTGGTATCTATTTCTTCCTCGCTAGAGGTCACTGAATCCTCCTTTCCTTTAGCCTCTACATTCTCATCTCTAGAATCCATCCCAAAAATAGGATAAAGAAGAGATAAGAATTCCATATCATAACTCCAAACAACATAATCATTAAAGTAAATCCAATAAAATCCAAAATCTTCATATAAGGACCAGTCTCACAATTCAGAAACAAAAACATCTAAGGTTTACCGTGACTTTTCTGAGGCCGTCAACTACTTCAGAAAAATCACAGGAAATCGTCGATGTATTTTCACCTCTAAATAACAAAGCAAAATCCTATACTTCCCTGTACCAAATCTATTGCTCAATACCTAACCAATTCATCTCCTATTTTCATCCCAACTCATTCCTATACTTAGGTATAAATCATTTCCTAAATCCTCAAAATCCCAAAATCATTGCTCTGATACCATAATGTAATGCCCCGAACCCTTAAACACGGTTCCGGTGCGTATACCTGATAAAATCTTGATAATCCATATTCCATAATATACGCAGCGGACAACATAAACATAATCTCCATATAACATAGTTCTATAATAGCAACATTCCATAATACCAGAGTTTGTTATTTCCTATCTAGAAATCCATAAAATTTATCTATCACTTGCATTTCCATAAATACTTACATCTCCAGAACATTTCAGTATTTTCACAATTATTCATCCCTCAATATCCTTAGACAAAAAATGATGTAAAACATAGAACTAATACATATACCCTATTAGCTTTACCATGATCCCAAGAAGGGGGGTGAATTGGTATTTTTAAATTTAATCCCTAGGTGAATGTTCTAACACCAGTATGTTCACAACTTTAAGGACAATCTAGTGCAAGTAAAGTAAATATACCAAAATTTAAACAAAGCAATTTAATTAACGCCACATGCGCCAGAAAGTAGTAAAGTAAAAGTGACACACAGAGATGTTTTCAAGGTTTGGCCAATTGCCTACATCCCCGCCTTAGTTAACAAGCACAAGGATTACCACTATAACTTGCTCACTTAAACGAGTGGAGCGACACCTATACAAACCAGGTCAATTCAAGGGGTTGACCTCAACTGTTACAACAATCCTTATTGGGCTGGATTACCGCCCCTTGAGGCCACGCCTGGAAACACTCAAATTTTACAACCAAATGGTACAACAAAAAAATGCTTTCACATAAACAAAATGTGTACCCAAATGTGCTCAATCACATACGCATTAATAGCATGAATATAGTGTAAGCTCAGTGATGCAAGATATGTTCAATCAACACTCAACACAGTATACTCAATATGAAGCTCAAGAGTATTAAACATAATATGAACAGTATGATGCTCAAGCATAATCAATACAAGCAATGACTTGGAATCTAAACAAGATATTTCAACAGCACATCAATATTCCAAGTATATTAACCAGATAAACAAACTAGTTTCAGAATGGTTTTCTTCGATGATATAAGCACAATGTTAGTTTGAAATTATTACTTGCTTGTTCAAAAAATATTTGCACACCAAAAGAAAGCTCTTGGACACTTGCAATGGAATGCAAATATCTTTAACTTTCTTGGTTAAATCCCACACAAGATTTATAAAGGAGAAATTTGTGGGATAAACATAAGCTAAACTCCCAAAGAAATAATCTCAGGTACACATACAAGAGGGAGTATTAGCAAAGAATAATAATCACATAAGCACAAGAGAAACTCTCACACTCTTTGATTTTTCAAATGGATGCAAGATATGAGAGTATTTGGATAAAGGAAGATTTTTCAGTGAAGAGAGTTTTTGGTTAATCACTTTTTGCTAATCACACCCTAATCATGCAAATGAGAACATATTTATAGCCAGGTGAAAGAATATAACCATTCGAGACAAGATGGGTATTATTGAAAAAGCCTCAAATAATTAAAATCCAATTAGCCTCATTTAATCTAGTTTTACCATGGTTAAATTAATTTTAACTAGCTGGGGTTCGAGTGGCTGACCCAAGGTTCAGTTGCCCAATAGGACTCAGCCCAAAAAGTTTTTCAAATAAGTTCAGTCGCCCAGATAGAGGTTCGACAGCCCGAATCAAAGTTAGTAGCCAAGATACGGAATTTCGGGTGCCCGGTCCAACGTTCGGTGGCCCGAACGCATGAGTTCGTCGCTCGGGGGTATTTTTGAACTAAAACCATTGGTTGCTCAAGTTGGTGAAAAGTTCCCTTTAAAATGTTCAGTGCCCGGGGAAGATATGCATAAAAAGGTTCGGTCGCTCGAGAGCTCATGTCAGTTATTGACTTAACAACAGTTTGAGCGCCCGAGGAGTTTTGAATTCTAGGGGTTCAGTCACCTGGGCTCTCTTAACTTGTGTAGTCTTGTTCAATTTTTTAGCACAATTATAACACACTCACATATTTTATGTTGTGTGAGTGAGTGTTCGAGCCTAGGGTCTTGCTATGGTCTAATTGAGCTTACGCTATATCCTGTATGCATGATGTGTAGGTCATAAACATACAACCATAGCCTAGGTTACTATTACAAACCCATATAAATTATTACAGACCGATATGATTTACAATTACAAAATACAAGTCTTCGTGGTCTTCTTGTTTCTTCAAGTGTCCTTCCTTGTTATATTTATTTGAACCTGCACAAGCACTTAACAATCATCAAGTACCAGTATTTGTCATTATCAAAACCGGGTGCAACCTATGAGGTCAACATTCTCCCCCTTTTTGATGATGACAAATACACCATGCAAAAATTGGGTATAGCTTAAAGAAGCTCCCCCTAACAATATGCATCATGTATTTAAGCCAAGTTTTTGCCCTACATCTCCCCTTTTTGGCACTAGCAAAAAGGGCCATAGGAGTGAACATTCTAGGCAATGGGTAAGTGTTACGTTTATACATTAGAAATTTTGGAGAGATTTGGAAAAATTTTGGCACAGTGGCATTTGTAAATCGGACTTTCCAAAATGATCGCCTATATAAAATGTAACTTGTTTGAGTTTAAAAGTCCTAGCATTTTATCCACAACTACTCAAATAGTTCAGTATGGTCCAACAATCAAGTAAATGTTTCAATATGATCATGAAGTCGACGAGGAGCTGTGCATTACAAGTAGTAAGCAATATGCATTACACGCAATAGAATCATGCTATAGATATAAGATATGTGCACACAAGCAATAATCAATATTCACAAAGTCTAAGGCAAGTAAACAAATCAACAATGAAATTGGTTACTACGACTTGTTAAATTTCACTTGAGAGCTTCCCCTAAAATTATGCAAACTACGAAACATCTAAGAAGCTTTTCTACTGTGCATTAGACCTAACTCACGTCTAATTTGGATGAACCTATCCTTAGGAAGTGGTTTAGTGAATATATCTGCCCATTGTTCATTTGTGCATACGAACTCAAGAGCCACATATCTTTTTTGCACATGATCGCGAAGGAAATGATGTCTAATCTCAATGTGTTTAGTTTGTGAATGTGAGATAGGATTTTTAGAAATGTTGATTGCACTAGTATCATCACATTTTATTGGTATTGTTTCATAGTGCAATCCGAAATCCCCAAGTTGTTTCATATAAAGAGTTTGGGCACAACAACTTCCAACCGCAATATATTCTGCTTTGGCTGTGGATAAGGTAACTGAATTTTGTTTCTTGGAGAACCAAGTAACAAGAGATTGTCCTAAGTAATGACAAGTGCCGCAAGTACATTTCCTATCAACCTTACTACCGGCATAGTCAGTGTCAGTATAACTAACAATCTCAAAAGTAGTATGCTTAGGGTACCACAAGCCTAACTCTATAGTCCCAACTAGATACCTAAGGATTTGTTTTACAACTTTTAAATGAGATTCCTTAGGGATAGCCTGAAACCTAGCACATATACACACACTAAACATAATATCAGACCTACTAGCAGTGAGATATAGGAGACTTCAAATCATGCCACAATACAATTTTACATCATCAAGAATTCCTTGCTCATCTTTATCAAGGTTAATGGATGAGTTCATAGGTGTACCAAGAATTTTGCAATCTTCCATATTAAATTTCTTTAGCAAGTCCCTAATATATTTAGATTGGCATATGAAAGTTCCATGTTTGGCTTGTTTGATTTGCAGCCTTAAGAAGAAATTAAGTTCACCCATCATGCTCATTTCAAATTCACTTTGCATGCATTTGGCAAACTTGTTACACAATTCATCATTAGTTGGCCAAAAATGATATCGTCCACATAAATTTGAACAAAGAGCATATCATCATTTTTGGATTTGATGAAGAGTGTAGGGTCAATCTTGCCACGGGTAAACCCATTTTCTAGTAGAAAACCGCTAAGCCTCTCATACCAAGCTCTAGGAGCTCGTTTCAATCCATACAAGGCCTTAGACAACCAGTAAACATTCGGGATATTTATGATTTTCAAACCGAGTGGTTGTTCTACGTATACCTCTTCATTAATGTAGTCATTTAGAAAAACGCTTTTAACATCCATTTGAAACAATTTAAAATTTTTAAAAGCAGCAAAGGCAAGTAGCATACGAATGGCTTCTAACCTAGCAACAAGAGCATATGATTTTTCTTTTCTTTTACTGAACTCTCCCTTCTCATTAGTAGACTCCCTATATTTTTTATATGGCCTCCTGTTCTTTCTGAAGAACCTGCTAAATTTTATGGTTAGCATAGCCATTTCATCATCAGTGTCAGATTCACTGCACTCACTAGATGTGTTAGTGGAAGCTTTTAATGAAGTAACCTTCTTAGCCCTATTATGCTCATTAAGTCTCTCATTTATGCTCAATTCATATGTGATTAGGGAACCTATCAATTCATCTAAGGTCATGGCCTTAAGATCAGCAATGGTCGTAACCTTGGCTTCCCAAACAGGAGGTAAGCCTCTAAGGATCTTCCTAATCATCTCATATGTGGGATAGGTCTTTCCTAATGCATGCAGTGAGTTTATGATGTGTGTGAATTTAGTGTACATGCTCTGAACGGACTCACCTACATTCATTCTGAATGCCTCATACTCACTGGTCAACATATCTATCCTACAATCCTTCACGTCTCTAATACCCTCATAAGTGACCTCTAACTTATCCCATATTTATTTTGTTGTAGAACATACCATAATTTTGTTAAATTCATTCACATCAAGACAACAGTACAATATTCATGGCAGTGGCATTAAGGCTAACAACTTTCATATCATCATGATCATATTCATCCTCATTCTTAGGAACCCTAGCTGCACCCTTTGTTTTCATAGGGACATAGTTTCCCTTAGAGACAATCCTCCACACCTTCCAATCAGTATTTTAAAGGTAGATGTGCATCCTCTGTTTCCAGAAGGTGTAATTAACACCACAGAAAATAGGAGGTCGTGTGGAAGATGGTCCCTCAGGGAAAGGGGTCACAGAGCTATGAGCCATAAGTGATCTTTTTGCAAAATAACAGCTAGTCTATTCTACGTGACTCTGATACCAATTGTTAGCTTTACCGTGATCCCAAGAGGGGGGATGAATTGGTATTTTTAAATTTAATCCCTAGGTGAATGTTCTAAAACTAGTATGTTCACAACTTTAAGGACAATCTAGTGCAAGTAAATTAAATATACCAGAATTTAAATAAAGCAATTTAATTAACGCCACATGCACCAAAAAGCAGTAATGTAAAAGTGACACACAGAGATGTTATCGAGGTTTGGCCAATTGCCTACATCCCCGCCTTGGCTAACAAGCACAAGGATTACCACTATAACTTGCTCACTTAAACGAGTGGAGCGGCACCTATACAAACCAGGTCAATTCAAGGGGCTGACCTCAACCATTACAACAATCCTTACCGGCCTGGATTACCACCCCCTCAAGCTACGCCTAGAAACACTCAGATTTTACAATCAAATGGTACAACAGAAAAGTGTTTTCACGTAAAGCAGATGTGTACCCAAATACACTCAATCACATATGCTTCAATAGCATGAATATAGTGTAAGCTTAGTGATGCAAGATATGTTCAATCAATACTCAACATAGTATAGTCAATATGAAGCTCAAGAGTGTTCAAAACAATACGAACAATATGATGCTAAAGGATAATCAACACAAGCAATGACTTAGAATCTAAACAAGATATTTCAACAACACATCAATAATCCAAATATATTAAGCAGATAAACAAACTAGTTTCAGAATGGTTTTCTTCAATGATAAAAGCACAATGCTAGTTTGAAAAGATTACTTGCTTGTTTGAAAAATATTTGCACACCAAAAGCAAAGCTCTTGGAAACTTGCAATGGAATGCAAATATCCTAAGCTTTCTTAGTTTAATCCCACGCGAGATTTATAAAGGAGAAATCTGTGGGATAAACATAAGTTAAACTCCTAAAGAAATAATCTCAAGTACACATACAAGAGGGAGTATTAGCAAAGAATAATAATCACATAAGCACAATAGAAACTCTCACACTCTCTGATTTTTCAAATGGATGCAAGATGTGAGAGTATTTGGATAAAGGAAGATTTTTCAGTAGAGAGAGTTTTTGGTTAATCATTTTTTGCTAATTACACCCTAATCATGCAAATGAGAACATATTTATAGGTAGGTGAAAAAATATAACCGTTTAGAACAAGATGGGTATTATTAAAAAAGTCTCAAATAATTACAATCCAATTAGCCTCATTTAACCTAGTTTTACCGTGGTTAAATTAATTTTAACTGGCTGGGGTTCGGGTGGCTGACCAAGGTTCTGTCGCCCGACAAGACTCGAGCCAAAAATTTTTTCAAATAAGTTCGGTCACCCGGATAGAGGTTCAGCAGCCCGAATCAAAGTTAGTAGCCAAGCTATGTAATTTCGGGTGCCCGGTTCAATGTTCGGTGGCCCGAACACATGAGTTCGGTCATCCGGGGGTTTTTTTCACTAAAACCATCGATCGCCTGGGTTGGTGAAAAGTTCCCTTTAAAGTGTTCGGGCGCCCGAGGAAGATATGCATAAAATGGTTCTGTCACCTGAGAGCTCAAGTCAACTGTTGACTTAACAACAGTTTGGGCGCCCGAGGAGTTTTGAACTCCAGGGGTTCGGTCACCCGAGCTCTCTTAACTTGCTTAGTCTTGTTTAATTTTTTAGCACAATTATAACACACTTATATATTTTATGCTCTGTGTGTGAGTGTTGGAGCCTAGGGTCCTTCTATGGTCTAGTTGAGCTTACGCTATATCCTGTATGCATGATGTGCAGGTGATAAACATACAACCACAGTCTAGGTTACTATTAAAAACCCATATAAATTATTATAGACCGATATGATTTACAATTACAAAATGCAGGTTTTCGTGGTCTTCTTGTTTCTTCAAGTGTCCTTCCTTGGGATATTTATTTGAACCTGAACAACCACTGGACAATCATCAAATATCAGTATTTGTCATTATCAAAACCAGGTGTGACCTATGAGGTCAAATACCATTTCTTTTATAGTCCTTAAAAATTCTAAAATACCCTCGAGCTCCAAAGCCCGACCTTGAGGATTTCCTGAAAAAGAAACATTCATATTCGAGTGAGACACATCTCAGTAAGGGAAGAAGCATACATATTAAAACAACGTGTGGCTAACATGAGGTATGTAGATATCATTTTAATACATTTGCAAATCATTAACATAACACTGAAATCATTTTCTAAACCTAATCAAATGCATATAGAGATTTAACCCACGAGATTACTCAAGAATAGGGGTGACTACCCGCCCATACAAGTAGCACCCCTCTGCTCTGATGCTTAGGCAACCCTGAGGTCACAACTAAAGCATACCAGTGCACTCATCTTACTCAGTAAGCCCTCAAGTGTTAACTTGATCTCGTACTCATGCATTCAATAATAGTTTACCGGCAAAGGCGCTAAGGATAGGGAAATCTGCCCGTCCATACAAATAGGTTCCTCTGCCCTAGTACGTTATGCAGCAACTGTCATATCTGAAACTACTAGTGCACTCACCTTTCTTAGCAAGCCCTTAGGCGAAGAGTTTGCCTCGCCCAATTGTAACATGTTCTACATACGTAGATGCTTCTAATATCATAATACTCAATTCTTTTCTGTCATTATTAAGTCTTACATATTTTTTCATATTCATAGCTTAAACATTGCATTTCATTTCACTTTAAGTGACTCTTTCCCATTTACATTGTTCACATTTGTCATTTCATTTCATTGCCATTTCATTGTCATTTCGTTGCATAACATTTTCATTTCATTTACTTCGTATTACAGCTGGTCTTTAGCCATCATAAGTTAACCCACATAGAAATGCGCTAGAATTTGCTACAGTTAGTTTACATAGAAATACGCTAGAATCTACTAACATGGCTGTCTTTAAGTTGTCTTACATTTACATGGTTGCATTTAACATACACAGGCAACATTGTCCATATCATATTTTATTCTCAATACTTTACTTACTTAGCCTGAATCTCATACATTTTACATATATTTGTACAAAATCTCATGCCACACAATTTAACAGGAAAATTCATATACATTCCTTACAAAATAAGTCAACCCACATTTAACATTTATATGCTGAAAATACATTTCATTCCTTACTTCCTTAGAAAATTCCTTTTCACTTTCATTCGTTTACTTTCACATATACATAACTATATAAGCATTCCTAGGCTCAAAAAACATGGTTTTACATGGTTGGCCTTTTAAATCCACATAAACAGACACATACATACACACACACACACACACACACACACACACACATATATATATATATATATAACACATAATCCATTTTAATTCATGAAAACCTGAATTAATACATAAATTTCCTCCTTACCTGACTTCTGATCTATGCCTGTAGGATCCCCGAACTGATACCCACAGCGTTCACTTGGACCCTGAATCCAAAAATCTTAATTTAATTAAATAAATTCCAATTAATTCAAATCTTAAGGAAAACACTTATGTACTATTTCCTAAGCTTCAAATAACAACATTCATTAAGGAAATCCCAAAATAACTCACTTACCTTGAATTTGGAATGTTTTCCCAAACCTCACAACCTAACGATCAGCTCCTACAACCTTGTAGAGAATGATCCTACGAACCTCGTGGTGATTCCGTATTGTCAAACCGGGTCAAATCCGGCCCGAAATCAAAGAGAGAAGGCTAGGAGACCATTTAGAGAGAGAGAGAGGAAAGTGAAATCCTGAGTTTCTCACTGAAAAATGAGAGAAATTCTATTTATAGGCAAGGCTTCATCGACGAGACATGTGGATTCGTCGATGAGGCGCTATAGAGACTTCGACAAGGAGAAGATACCTTCGTCGAAGAAATTCAAAGTTCCAAAATACATTCTCTCGGGATTCCTTCGTCGACGAGGAACAGACTTCGTCGACAAGCTTTAGAAGGACACTCGTCAATGAGGACAGGACATTCATCGACGAGGCCTACTTTTCCTTCATAAATCCTTCCTTTTTTCCGTTATTACCCATTAATCCATTTCATTTATTGTATTTCCTAATTATTTTAAATTCCGGGTCATTACTGTTAAGTTCTCCCATCATGCTCATCTCATATTCATTTTGCATACACTTTGCAAACTCTTTCCACAACTTTTCATTTGTTACTCCAAATATTATATCATCAACATATATTTGTACTAGGAGCAAATTTTCATTTTTAGCTTTTATGAAGGGTGTCGTGTCAATCTTTCCTCTAGTAAATCCATTTTCCAGTAGAAAACCGCTTAGCCTTTTATACCAAGTTCTAGGAGCTTGCTTTAAACCATACAAGGCTTGAGTTAGTCTATAAACATGATTTGGATGCTTATGATTTTCAAAACTTGGGGGTTGTTCTACATATACTTCTTCACTTATGTAGCCATTTAAAAATGCGCTTTTGACATCCATTTGATACAGTTTGAAATTCTTAAAAGCAGTATAAGCTAACAACATTGGAATGGCTTCCATTCTAGCCACAGGTGCGAAGGCTCCTCAAAATCTATTCCTTCCTCCTAGTTATATCCCTAAACTACTAGTCTTGCCTTATTTCTATCAACTTTTCTATGTTCATCTTTCTTGTTCTTATATATCCATTTTGTTCCAATAACTGTCTTATCCTAAGGTCTAGGAACTAATGTCCAGACTTTATTTCTCTCAAACTGGTTTAATTCTTCTTGTATAGATATTACCCATGATTCATCCTCAATTGCTGCACTCACATTCTTAGGTTCTTCTTGTGATAAGAAAGCAAAATGATTAATCATATTTCTAAGTGAGGATTGTGTAGTTACTCCACATGATGGTTCTCCTATAATTTGATCTATATGATGATTCTTTATGTACTTCCATTCTCTAGGTATTTCATTAACCTCTTTTTCTACTTGATTATCTTCAAGAGATGTTTCTTTAACTTCATTACTCTTGTCTGAATTATCTTCAATAGATAATTTTTCAAATTCCCTATTAATCTCAATTTCATCCTCATCAGTCTTTTGAGCAAATGGATTGGACTCATCGAATACTATGTGAATGGATTCTACAACGGTTAATGTTCATTTATTATATACCCTATAGGCTTTACTATCTAAGGCATATCTTAGAAAAATGCCTTCATCAAATTTCACATCAAACTTTCCTAAATGTTCATTGTCTCTAAGTACAAAGCATTTGCAGCCAAAAACATTAAAATATGAGATATTTGGTCTATGGCCATTCCATAATTCATAAGGAGTCTTATTTAGAGATGGTCTAAACCAAACTTTATTTAGAACATAACAAGCGGTATTCACTGTCTCAACCCAGAAGTACTTAGGTAGTTTATGTTCGTTAAGCATAGTTCTGACCATTTCTTGTATAGACCTATTCTTTCTTTCAACTACACCATTCTGTTGTGGTGTTCTAGGAGCTGAAAAGTTATGAGATATTCATAGTAAATCATAGTATTCTTCCATACCTTGATTTTTAAATTCTCTACCCATATCACTTCGGATTTTAGTGATAGTATATCCCTTTTCATTTTGAATTTTCTTGCATAGTCTAATAAATTATTCACACACTTCATCTTTGTGACCTAAAAATAGTACCCAAGTAAATCTAGAATAATCATCAACGATAACAAAGGTGCATGATTTTCCTTCTAAACTCTGAATTGGGTTTGGACAAAATAAATCTAAGTGTAGCATTTGAAGTGGTCTAGTAGTAGAGATTTCTTTCTTCTTCTTAAAACTAGATATTGTTTGTTTTCTTAATTGACATGCATCATAGATTTTATCTTTCATGATTTTTTTCTTAAGCAATCACTTAACTAAGTCTCCCTTAACTAGTTTAGATATCAAGTCCATGTTTGTGTGTCCTAGTCTCCTATGCCAAATCCAACTAATCTCATTCATAGTAGAGAAACATGTCACCCGTTGAGAAGTTAAGTTATCAAAACTGGTGGTATATACATTTTTATGACGGTCATCAGTAAATTGAATTTTGTTATCAGTTTTATATTTTACAATGCACGTGCCATGTTTAAAAGATACTTTATAACCTTTATCACATAGTTGACTTATACTTAATAAGTTATTTTTTAAACCCTCAACTAGTGAAACATCATCTACAGTAAGTGATGGATTGTTACCAAATTTACCTACTTCTATGATCTTCCCTTTTGCATTGTCCCCAAAAGTGACAAATCCTCCGTCCTTTGGTGTGATGGATGCGAATTTACCTTTATCTCTAATCATATGATGTGAACATCCGTTGTACATATACCATCTATCTTTCGAGGATGATGATCTCAAGCACACCTGTAATAGACATTTATGTAACTATTTTTGGTACCCATTTTTCTTGGGTTCATGGGGGTTTGTGCTTGAATCTCTTTTAGCTCTCTATACTTGTTTCATTTTAACATCTTTGTTCTTAAAAGGACAATCAAATTTTATATGACCCATCCTTTTACATTTTAAGCATGTTGTATATTTATAAGTCTTTTGATGGAGCATAAACTTTTGATTCTCTTACAAAATAACCCATGTAAAGATGTTTTTGTTTCAAATTTTCCTTTCCATTAAAACCAAGTCCTTCTTTATTTAGGGAATTTCTTTGTGCCCTAAGAAGTCTTTCAAAGTTACTCTGACCCTCTGTGAATTTATGAATAATTTTAGAATTGTCTTTCAAATTTCTTTCCAATTCCTCAATTTCTAAATCCTTTTCTTTTATCACAAATGCATAGGACTGATTCTGTTTTTCAATAATCTTTAAGAGTTCTTTTACTTTACATTTCAAATCAGAAATTTTTCTCAATTTTCTTCTCAAGCATTTTAAGAATGTACAAATATTCTTGTTGCAATTCATTATAAGAAAGCATGCTATTTTTGTTTTTAGAATCACTGGAATAATAAGAAGATTCTGAGAAAGATGATTGTACCTCAATGTCATCATGTGCCATTAGACAGAGATTGGCTACTAGATCATCACCAGACTTAGTGTCTGAACTACTTGTACTGCACGTGTCCTAACCGACTTTCAAAGCCTTCTTCTTTTTCTTGGAGGCTTTCATTAGTTTAGGACATTCAGGCTTGATGTGTTCAATCTCTCTGCAGTTGTAGCAAATTGGTAGATCTTCCTTCTATTTCCTTTTGCTTGAATCTCCTCTTTCTAATTTCGAGTTCCTGAATTTTCTATTAAACTTTTTATTCTTCCTCAGGAACTTTCCAAAGTTCTTTGTTAACAAGGCCATGTCATCTTCTGATTCTGAGTCACTTCCTTCACTAGAGCTGCTAGACAATGCCTTAAGAGTTGTAACTTTCTTTGCTTTATTTTGCTTATTTTTCCTCTCATTTATTGCTAGCTCATATGTGATGAGTGAATCGATCAGTTCATCAACCAACATCTCTTTTAGATTCCTTCCTTCGGCCATGGCAGTAGCTTTAGCTTCCTAAACAAGCAATAGTCCCCTAAGGATTTTCCTAATTAACTCATAAGTAGGGTAAGATTTACCAAGATCATTTAATGAATTAGTGATGTGTGTGAATATAGTGTACATTGATTGAATAGACTCATCAGCAGTCATTTTAAATGTCTCATGTTCACTAGTAAGCATATATATCCTACTATCTTTTACTTCCTTAATGTCTTCATATGTTACTTCTAATTTTTCCCATGTCTTTTTAGCATTTTTATAGGCCATCACCCTATTCAACTCATTAACGTCCAGTGCGCAATATAAAAAGTTTATAGTAGTAGGATTTATTTGAACAGATTTCCAGTCATCATCAGTATACTTATCTTCAATCTTAGGTACATTAACTTTATCAACTACTTTCATAGGAACACGGTTTCCTTTAGAAACTATTCTCCACACTTTCCAATCAACATTTAAAAGATATATACTCGTCCTTCATTTCCAGAAGGCGTAATTTACACCTCAAAAAATTGGTGGTCTAATGGACGATTGTCCCTTGCCGAATGGGGTTACACTGATGTGTGCCATTGTGATCTTTTACAAAAATAATGGTTAAGTCTATGTAACCTCAATCTGATACCAAATGTGAATTCCGGTGTTATCCCAAGAGGGAGGGTGAATTGGGTATTTTACAAGTTCTAATTTTAAAAACTATCAATTAGAAACTTGCAAGCTACTTACAACTACCTCAATATTTTTCAATTAATCAACATAATGAGTGATTTTATTAATCAAACTAATTCACCCAATTAATTTGAAGACCTATTATATAATTAAAATATTCACAATATTCACCCAAATAAGATTACGCAGAAATTAAATAGAGGTAAGGGTAAAAGAAATGCAAACTCGATTTTTACAAGGTTCGGCCTACCCCAACCTATGTCCTCGCCTTGAGCAACCTACTCAAGGATTCCACTAAAAAAATCCACTCCTTTAACTGGGACGGAACTTTCCTTACAATCTGCTGCTTACAAGAGATGTAGCTTCCTTCTCAACCCTGGTTCACAACTCGAACCGTGAATACAAAATAATGAATACAATTTCTGCAAAACTCAAAATGCTTCTAACCAAGCTAATGAAAACAATAGAAATTCTAGTACATACTCATATGATAAAACGTGAAGCTCAATATGTATGTAACGATAAGATCGTTATATGAGTAATGTGATGCTTCCCAAATTAATTTTTTAATCAATATCTCCCAAAAATAATTTCTTAAAAATAAAAACTTTGGAAATCGTAGGGTTTGATTTCAACTCACTTTATGCAAGAATAACAAATATGATCTTTAAAAAATAGTCTTGAATAATATGCAGATGTAAGTTCTTGCTATCAAATAACTTGTAGATTAAACCTTTGAATAAAGATATGCTTTGGGATATTACAAAGATTTAAAAACAATAGTTTTTCAAGTACTTTTTGCACCAATAATGTAAAACTCTTTGTATAAAGATGAAACTTTGAATATCACGAGGATTCAATCTTTAGAGTGCTATTCCCAAAATATTTTTTCAAATAAATAACTATGGGAAAATAGGTGTCTTGCACCCAAGGATATTTTTATATAACTAATAGAGAAGAATATCGTTTAATAATAGATTGAATACTCAATGAAATATTTTTCCAAACCTCAAGATCAAACCTAGATTAGAAGAAGTTGTGCGTGTATTCACTTGAATCTTGATGATGAGAATGACTAGACAATTGTGTATTCTATGGAACGCAAGCAAAGATTCTTCTTAGCAATAGGATTCAAGGCTCTCAGAATGTAGGCAAAAAGGTCAAGGCTTACAATAATATGCAAAAAGTGTTCTTCTGTGGTTTAGAGATTATTTTTATAAGTGTTCTCGACCCTAGATTAAGTTCTGGCCGTTGGATCATTTAGAGTAAGTAAATTCCGTACGTATCCTCGCTGAGACGTCATTTAGCACTGCGACCTTCATCGATGAATGAGTATGTTAATCGATGAGTGTACAACACTCGTTCGTCTACGAGAGTACTATCTAAACTTTTTGGGCTCTCGGTATTTTTTCATCGATGAGACAAAATTGTTCATCGCCAAGTGGCCTTCATGTGTTCGTCGATGAGGCCATGGGGTTCATCGACGAGGCCTCTAGAATTTTGCCTCTAAAAAATTTATTCAGCCTAAAACTAATGTAAATGTATCTTTCATGAAATGAATGAGTCCTAAGGTCTGTTTAAGGTATATTTGAGCTTCGAATTATATCATATGACATATGTAAATACATTCAATTCTGAATACCCATTCCCATTGAAGATCTTGAACTTGAAGCTTGCTTCTTCATCCTTTTATTCCTCTAGTTCCATGGATTGAGCCAACTGATATGTACTTTAGGTTAAATATCAAGTTTACCAATTGTGCATTCTAAATTATAATCTTGTTCACAAACTCAATTGCATAGGTCAAATACCAAGTGATTTGTCATTATCAAAATAGGATTGTACTCATAGAGTCAACATAAATGTTTAGAGTTTTGGATTATAGTTTGTCTAAGGAGATGATATAGTAATAGTTGAGAGGCAGTACTCTGGTATGTACAGTTATAGATAGGACTATTTTTGCTTCCGCGGGCAGTGAATGGGCAAATTTAATATTTATATTATCATATATATATATATATATATATATATATATATATATCTGTGTGTGTGTGTGTGTGTGTGTGTGTGCATGTGCGCACGCGCGCGCGTGTGTGTGTGTGTGCGTGTGTGTGTATGTCTGTGTCTGTGTTGTGATTAAAATGAAAAGAAAAATGGGAATGTAAAAGTATGGTATATCAGCAGGTATTTTCTAGGGCATTATAGTAGAACAATCATGTTTCCTATAGTCTTTAGCCATATTCACTTTATAATCAAACTTTGTAAATCCAATATCTTTCTCGTGAACGGGCACCACATCACAAATCAGTCCGAGAAGGAGACATGCACCCTAAATCTAGCTTTTGGCAGAATATTATACGAAATTAAATGGTGCACAATTTTAGCCTCTAGCGAAAAATTCTTATACTCGGGGGGCTTATTAAGATTCACAAATGGAATAGTCATAACAAGGTTTGCAAATGTCTCAACTGAAAAATCCTGATCATTTATCCATGACAATCTTGGATTAGGAGATTCAAATTCTCCCCATTGTATTTTAAATGCTTCAGCCATATACTCTGCATCAAATCTAATAGGAGTTTCTTGGACCCTAGAAAAGTAGCCTCTCTCATCGTGTCCTAGGTTAGCATAAAATAGATGAACTAGGGTCGGGTAGGCACCCTTAGGTTGGTATGCGATAAATGAGTACCAACCATGATATCTAAACATATCAAGAACACTATCAAAATGTTGCTGCATAAAAGATATGTCCAGCATCTTATCCAAAATGGCTTCTTTGGAATGGAAGGTCCATTCGATCTTGATTCAAGCATTATCCGAAATGAACCAATCTCCCTAGATCTCCTCAGCTTCTTGCACAACTTTCCTTTTTCAAATCCTCGACATTGTGGTTCAGAGATTTGGTAATGGGATGATAACAAGGATTTTCGAAAAGAGAGGATTTTCTTCACGGGAAGTTGAAAAAATGACTCAACCAAGGGTAGGAAACTATATATAGTTTTGAGCTTCGGTCGACTGACCAAGATCTCGGTCGGCTAAAGAGCAATAAATGAGCCCTTTTTTATGTCTAGCTGCTTGGCTGAGGAGAATGAACTAGTCGACTGAACACATTCGATGGTTCAGTTTTCAGACCATACTCAGCTCAAAGGAACCACCGGTCGGCTGAGGCACAAACATATATTGTTCTTTTTTTGCTCAATTGGTTGGCGCATAGTGCCAGTTGACTGTGCTGAGACAGAAAGGACCAGTTGAGTAACCGATCGGCTATGGGTAAGCTAAAGGTGCTCGATTTACTAACCGGTTAGTTGAGCCAGTGAAATGCCCAGTGTTGACCTAGTTGCTCATGTCCCGTTTTGATAATGACAAATACACTTAGTACTAATGTTTGCACTAAGGCTTGCATGTAGGTTCACTTTACGCATGGAATTGAAGAGAATGCTATATCATGATGGTTTATGGTGATATTATAGAAGACTAGAGAATATTGTACCTTATTTGTAATTGTTTTTTTATATTCTTCATTTTGGGTTGTAATTAATTATGGACTGTAACACTATATGGCCTGTAATAATCTACATCATGCATGGTAGGACAATATGCTCACCTTAAATAGACCTTAGGTTCTCACACTTAGTGCACAAAGCCCCACTATACTTCACATGTTATTAGGGGTTAAATTAAAATCAAAGAATGGACCTTAGGTGAAAATCATAAGGCTTCGAGCAACGGAACCTTGCAAGTCAAATTGCCTCGGTTGACTGAACCATGGACTAGTCAAAAAGTTGACCAGGATTCGGGCGACCGAACTCGAAATGATTTGAGTGTCCACAATTGACAGAACTTGTACCTTGTACTTTTCCATCGTGCTCGGGCACCCGAACTTACAGTTCATTTTACCCTTTGGTGACCGAATTTGGCAGTTTGGTAAGCTGAACTATGGTTTAGGTGACCAAACCTCAGAAAAAAAGGAAATCGCCTTCGTTCAGCAAACTGAACCTAAATTCAGGCACCCGAACTTCAAAAATCACTTTTTCGTTATGTCTGTTCGGGCGACCAAACCAAGGGACAGGCGCCCAAAACTCTCGAGTTGTTTTAATTTTTCCCTTAGTTAGTTAGGGTAAATAAGTATTAATTTTGTTAAATGGTTTTTAAAACAAATTTAATAATACCATACATATCCCCAATGGTCATAATTTTTGCCCTCTCCATATATATGGGTTCATTTGCAAAAATTAAAAGAGATTAGCAAACTTGATTAGCCAAAAAATCTTTGTTTTTCAAAGATCATATCTTTCATATACTAAGCTCATATACTCACTCTTTGTTATTCCTTTGAAAAATCCAACTTCCTAAGAGTGTTATTGAGTGATTCAAAGTTCTTAAACTCTCCTTATTGTTGATTGCTTTATTATTTTTCATAAAGAGTTTTTGCTAGGATTTTTTCCCCGATTTAATCAATAGATCTTTGTGTGGGAAAATCCTTGTGGCTAGTGAGTCTTCGCATCTTGGCTGCAAGACTCAAGAAGCTTGTGTCTTTTGATTTGCAAAATATTTTTTTCTCAAGCTTACATTTTTCAAATATCTCTTAAGCTATTATTTTTTAGGAAAATCTTGTTTAAGATATTTTGAATATTCTTATTAAAACACTTTGAAACTTGTGGTGATTGATTTACGTTGATTATTTGTTTCAAAGTTTACTTGGAAATACACTCTAGATCTTGGCTGTATATTAACATTAGATTGAATGTTTAGCACATATTATTAAGCACTGAGCATATTTACTATCATCTGTGCTTGCATTATTATCTGGACTGTATTGTGGTACATATCTGCTTGTTAGGAAGCATATTTTTGTGTACGCAAAATTTATATTGAATATTTGTTGTATTTCAGGTGTGGGTCTGATAAAAGAGACTAGCCCTGTTGAATAGTCTCGGATTGGCTTAGACCCGATTAGGAAAGCTAGGTGCACCATCCTGGTAAGGTGTAGTTGTAGGTTGAGGTCAGCCCCGTTAATTAACCTTGTTGTATTAGGTGCCGCTCCACCCATGAAGCAAGCTTATAGTGGAATCTTTGTGCTGGTGAGCCAAGGTGGGGACGTAGGCACTTTGCCTGAACCTCGATAACATATCGTGTGTGCAATTTACATTTTCGCAATTTATTTATAGCACGTGTATGTTTTATTGTGAATGATTGGATTTATAATTGCATAGACAGACCCTAGGTTGTGTAATGTTGTTGTTGGACTGGTTGACCTAGGATTGATTTTTTAAATATCCAATTCAGCCCCCTTTTGGGGTTGCACCAAAGCTGACAAGTGGTATCAAAGCCCTGTTACTTAGACTTAACAGTTAGTAAAAATATCATGATGGCTCGTGTTGGTGCATCCCCTTCATGTGAGGGAAGGTTAATTATGAACCCTCCAATATTTTTGTGGTGAAAATTTTGCTGTATGGAAATTTAGGATGACTATGTTTGTTAAAGCCTTAAATTGGAGGTTCTAGGAAGTTATTGATTAGGAAAATATTGTTCCTATAAAAATCATTGATTGTGTTGATGTTCCTAAATCTGAATTTGAGCTGAATGATAATGATAGGAACTTAATGCAAGTAAATTTTGATGTCATGAGCACCTTATTGCATGCTTTAGATTCTAATGTTCTCTCAGAGATTATGGCATGTAACAATGCTAAGGAGATATGGGAGGAACTTGAAAGGAGATATGGAGTGGCTACGCAGGTAAAGGTGATCATTCCTTGTGACTCAAGCTCTATAGATCTTGAAGGAGGTAAACAGTGCTTCATTGCTATAACCGACGATGAGGTCAACTCGTCTCCTCCTACCTTATTAGATAACCTTGGTAATGATTCATGTGATGATTTGAATGATGCATCTGATACTGAATCATGTGATAGTTCTAATAGTGAGAGCATGCCTACTTATGAAGAATTGCATATTGAATATGTTAGAATTCATAAGTCACTTGTTAAAGCTAATAAAAGATATAATGTTTTGAAAAACAAGTTTAAGGAATGTGTGAAAGAATGTGAATCAAAAGTTCTTGACGTAAGCGAAAATGATTTAAAAATCAAATACTTAGTAAACAAGAATGAAAAATTAGAAAAAGAATTGAATTCAGTAACATCTCAATCTTCAAATGACAATAATAAAGATCATCTTAATGCATAACTTGAATGTAAAGCAAACAACATGACTAAAGAGTTTGTTAAACAACAAGATGTTTGCAAAGGTCTTAAGAACTTAAAAATGCAAGATCTAGAAAAGAAAGTAGAAGACCAAGCTAAGATCATCTACACCTTCACTAGAGGCAAGGACAACTTTAACAAGTCATTAGGTTCACAGAAGATCACCTTAGACAAGGAAGGTATAGGATATAGAGGAGTTAGAAATAGAAAGAGGAAAAATTTGTACATGGGGTACTTTGTGAGAGAGTCTGATCATTATGCTAGTACCTTCTCCAGTCCTTATACCTATACCTATTGTGCTTTATGTAAAAAGGACACACCAAGTTTGATTGTTCATTCAAAGGAGAGGTGTCAAAATTAAACAAGTGTGGAGAGTGAAAGAAAAAATTGAATCTATCTCTCCTTGACCTAATCCATCTCTCTTCTTTCCTAAAAATGTTCCAAGTATCAATAGATTAGAATAGGGGGGCTCCATAATCCTTTGGTCATTAGTTTAAATCATAGGAGGTCATTTCATATAAGAAAAGGTCAAAAAGAGAAAAGTTTGACTAGGTTCGGTTGGCTGAACTTTTTCAGCTAAAACCCTTCGAACAATCGAACTTGAGGATTGACCAATATATTGACCACATTCAGGCAGCTGAACATTTCAGTTCAAAACCTATTCGGGCAACCAAACATGTCGGGTAACCGAACTAATATTTGGGCAACCGAATCCTAATTCAGCTAACCAAACCGAAATGAACTATTTTGGTTTGGGTTATCAAGCGTTGGAACACGAGAAGTCTCGTGAGATTCAGCCAACCGACCCTGTGTTTGGTCAATCAGAAAATCTTAAAGCCTTTGGGCAATTATTACGGTTCGAGTGACCAAAGGATTGTTCAGGAGACTGAACCACGGTCTATATATATTTTACCCGCGCATATAGTCTCATTTTTTTCTCTATTCTTGAGAGCTTTTTCAGAATTTCTCTCTTCTAGCCTTCTCATTTTCATTCCTAGCCCAGTATTTCTTAGAAAAACCTTCTCCTAATCATGTTCAGAGATTAGAGGCATGCGGAGTAAGGCATTGCTCTTGAGCAATGGTTCCTTACGCCTAAAAGAAGGATCAAGTATGAGAAGGTCTTCCGACTCAAGGAGCTCATACTAGGTAAGGTTCTGGACATTCAGTTTATGTAGACCTACTTTAATATTGTGTTAGAAATGTTCAGATACTATGGGTGGTATGATTTTATGAGCTTCCAACCCATGGGGATCTACCCCATGCTTGTCAAGCTATTCTATGCCAATATTGGGCAGGACGACTAGGGATGCTACTCTCGAGTGTTTGAGATGGACATTCAGTTCGATGATGCATATCTGGCTGAGACATTTAATATCCAGACATGTGATTTCGACTATCCTGACTGCACCTCGTTCTGGATCAACAAGTAGGATTTCACAGTGAGTACCTTCGTGAATTTGGTTACGTCTCATCCTGTTGTTGATCTCAATCACACACCTAGCTATAGGTCATTGAATTTGGAGGCGAAAGTGGCACACCACCTGATATCTTACAATATTTTGCTGAAATTCAGGTCTAGGGATCATGTCTCGTACCTAGACTACTTCGTGATGTGGTGTTTGTTCGCAAGGAAGAAGCTAGACCTCCCTAGACTGATCCTGAGATGGATGTTCGTGAAGGTAGTAGGGAAGAGGATTATACTACCATATGGGGGCATCCTATCTAGGATGTTTGTCAGTGAGAGAGTCAAGAGGACTCTATATGCAGTTCTAAAGAAGATCAAGAGCACAGACACCTTCTCTTTCACTACCCTGAAGTTGAAAGGGTACGAGCTCGCTGGTAATATGTGGTTGCCTACCATGCTTGAGAGAGCTCCAGGGCCTAAGGAGGTTCCTCAAGAGCAGCCCCACATGTTGTTGAATGTCGAGATCATGGCTGCCATTATTGGTCTCACTACATCTATTGAGGAGCTTAAGACCTCCAACCAGGCTAAGATCAGCGAGCAAGCTTCCTCCTCCCAGGCCAGGCATGATGCGTTCTTCACCGAGTTCACCAAGTTCTAGTTTGATGTGAGGACGAACTTCCACATACTCAATGAGCACCTGAAGGAGATGAATGATGAGGACATTGGCGAGGATCAGATGGAGGTGAGTGGTGAAAAGGATGACAAGCACGATGATGGGGAGACATAGAGGTGGGCCTTTGAGATTATCTGCTCTTTTATTTTATTTTTCCTATCATTTTACATACATACATTTACATTTGGGGTCTGTAATAACTTAATAGATTTTTATTTTTCTTTTCATCTATACACTCTCACCACACACACACACAGATACTATTATGTGGTGATTGTCTTTTGATTATACCTATGTATATATATCTGATGGTTTAATGGCTTGCATGTACTTTCATATATATGTATATATGTTTTCCTAATTGATGCCTCCTATATGGGGGATGTAGTTGATATGTATTGTTTGCTGTAAGAATTGTTAGGTTCTCACATGCTCAAAACTAAATGATATATTGTCTGCTTGAACTTTTTTATGCAGGTTAATATGGGGAATGTCCTGTTTACAAATGGCATGCTGCCAGATTTTTATTTGACATTTTCCCAAAGTATTCAAATGTTTTCTAAAATGAATGGGCATGCTAAATTTGCTTTTTTTTTTTTTTTAAATTCTTGCACTTAGCTCAATTTAAATTGAATCATCTGAAGCTTGTGCATATGTTTAAATGCTTTTTAATTGGCAGGTATATATGGGAAAAGTTGTATTTTCAAATGAAGTGCTGCCAAAATTTTTCCACTTTCACTGCACACACATCCTACAATTTTACAAATTTGAACATTTTCAACCTAGGTTGTGATTTTAGAACATCATCTTTTTGTGCATCATGAATATTTTTTATATATGATCTGTTCTAGTTTTCTTCAATCACTTTGTTAGACTTAAATTCAACATCTTGTGGCAAACTATATCCCTAAAACAATAATTGGTATCAAATTTATAAAGGGGGATTTCTTTTGAAGTCAAAATTACAAGAAATGAACTTAAATGAAAATATTTTGTCATAATATGTGCTCATAAATGTTTAAAACCCTTGTGTTTTTTGCTCAAGTTATAAAATTAAAGAGAATGCACAATCTGAGGAGGAGCCACTTCACTTTGAAATATATGGCTCTGAAATGCTTAATGTATCTCACTTCATGCATCACTAAAATTTATATCTTGTGGGAAAACATAAGTCTCTAACAATTGGTATCAACAATTTGTATCCTTCAGTCATTTTGTGTTGCATGATCATATTATCTTCTTGACTTGATGATTTCAGTAGATCAGTACTAAATTATTTAAGTTGTTGGATGTAAATTGTTGTATATGATTGTTGAACTCAAACAGGTCACTTAGATACAGATTTATTTTGGAAAATGCTCTATTTTCAAACGACATGCTGCCGGAATTTTTAGAAATATTCTCAAATTATTTCTTGTATCTAAATGACTGTTACTCATTGTTTTCCCAAATTACTTATAATTCTTTATTCTTAGCCCTTTTTTCTGTGCCAAAAGGGGGAGAAAAGGAAAATTGGGCACATTAGGTACATTAGTTAATTTAATCAGTTAATTTAATTGAGCTTCAATTCTCTTTATGCATATAGTCAGGGGGAGCTTTTCTTGGCTATACCCACTTTTGCATAAAGTATTTGTCATCATCAAAAAGGGGAAGATTCTTGACCAAGTTGGTCATATCCCGTTTTGATAATGACAAATACACTTAGTACTAATGTTTGCACTAAGGCTTGCATGTAGGTTCACTCTATGCATGGAATTGAAGAGAATGTTATATCATGATGGTGTATGGTGATATTACAAAATACTGAAGAATATTGTACCTTATTTGTAATTGTGTTTTTATATTCTTCATTTTGGGTTGTAATTAATTATGAACTATAACACTACATGGCCTGTAATAATCTGCATTATGCATGGTAAGACAATATCCTCAAATGACCTTAGATAGACCTTAGGTTCCCACACTTAGTGCACAAAGCCCCACTATATTTCACATGTCATCAGGGGTTAAATTAAAATCAAAGAATGGACCTTAGGTGAAAATCATAAGGCTTCGGGCGACTAAACCTGTCAAGTCCAATTGCCTCAGTCTACCAAACTGTGGACTGGTCAAAAAGTTGACTTGGATTCGGGCGACCAAACTCAAAATGACTTGAGTGTCCATTGTCGACCGAACTTGTACCTTGTACTTTTCCATCGTCATCGGGCGCCCGAACTTACAAATCATTTTGCCATCGGGCGACTGAACTTGGCAGTTCAATAAGTTGAACTATGGTTCAGATGACCGAACCTCAAATAGAATGGAAATCTCCTTTTCTTAGTAAACCGAACCAAAATTCAGGCACCCGAACTTCAAAAATCACTTTTTCTATTGTGTCTATTCGGGCGACTTAACCAAGGGATAGGAGCCCAAAACTCTTAGGTTGTTTTACTATTTACCTTAGTTAATTAGGATAAATCAAGGTTAATTTTCTTAAATGGTTTTAAAATAAATTTAATAATACCCTACATGTCCCCAACGGTCATAATTTAGGCCCTCTTTATATATATAGGTTCATTTGTAAAAATTAAGAGAGATTAGCATACTTGATTAGCCAAAAATTCTCTGTTTTTCAAAGATCATATCTTGCATATACTAAGCCCATACACTCACCCTTTGCTATTCCTTTGAAAAATCCAACTTCCTAGGAGTGTTATTGAGAACGAATGGATCTTGTAGGATTCCCAAGAAATTCTTCGATTTCTTCCGGAAGCAGATGAATAATCATCTGCTTCTCACGTTCTGTGAGGGACATTGAGGAATATCCAGAAAGGCATTTCGGGAATCGGTCTGGTTCTATCTGTGATTTAAAGTGCTTAAATTCTTCTTGTTGTTGATTGCTTTATTATTTTTCATAGAGATTTTTTGCTAGGATTTTTCCCCCGATTTAATCAATAGATTTTTGTGTGGGAAAATCCTTGTGTGTTTGCATCTTGGTTGCAAAACTCATCAAGCTTGTGTGTTTTGATTTGCAAAATATTTTTTCACAAGCTTACATTTTTCAAATATCTCTTGAGCTATTATTTTTGAGAAAAATCTTGTTTGAGATATTTTGAATATTCTTATTGAAACACTTTGAAACTTGTGCTGATTGATTTACATTGATTATTTGTTTCAAAGCTTGTTTGGAAATACACTCTAAAACTTGATTGTATATTTACATTAGATCAACTGTTTAACACATTATTAAGCACTGAGCATATTTACTATCATTTGTTCTTGCATTATTATCTGGACTACGTTGTGGTACATATCTGCTTGTTGAGAAGCATATTTCTATGTACACAAAATTTATATTGAATATTTATTGTATTCTAGATGTGGGCTTGAAGAGGGAGACTAGCCATGTTGAATAGTCTCAGATTGGCTTAGACTTGGTTAAGAAAGCTAGGTGCACCATCCTAGTAAGGTGTAGTTGTAGGTTGATGTCAGCCCCGTCAATTGATCTAGTTGTATTAGGTGTCGCTCCACTTGTTAAATGAGTTTATAGTGAAATCATTGTGTTGGTGAGCCAAGGTGGGGATGTAGGCACTGTGGGTCAAACCTCGATAACATATCGTATGTGCAATTTATATTTCCGTAATTTATTTACCGCACGTGTATGTTTTATTGTGAATGATTGGATTTATAATTGTATAGACAGACCCTAGATTACGTAATACTGTTGTTAGACTGGTTGACCTAGGAAAAATTTTTTAAATATCCAATTTACCCCCTCCCCCCTCTTGGGATTGCACCAAAGCTAACACCCTGCTCGGTTGACGAACCTGTATAGGTAGGTCGACTGAAGGTTCTTTTATTTTGCATTTTTGCCCTCTTTTTACCCTTTTTGCATATGAAAAATTTAGCCAATGTATTTTTATTTCATCAATAACAACCAATTGGCTTTTATCCTTTTAAGCACTTGTTTGATCAGATTACAATATTTAAACTAAGGATCCTTTCAATTATATTTTGATTTTAAAGTATGTGAAGGGTTTAGTTAATCTCTCAAACCTATGTTCTAAGGTGGGAGAAATGGGACATTCTTTGCTACCTTTTTCTCTTTATGTCCTAGCGGGTCGAAACTCCGCAATTCTTTGACTCTTCACTCTTATTTAATCTTAACACCCTTTCTTTTGAACGGGCAATCAAATTTGATGTGCCTAATCTTTTTACATAAGAAGCAAGTGGTGTAAACATAAGGACTAGGGGATATACTAGCATAATGTTTTGATGCTCTTACAAAGTACCCCATGTATAGGTTCTTTCTTTTCCTATTTTCAATTTCATTATAACCTACGCCTTCTTTATCTAAGGTCATCTTTTGCAAGCCTAAGAGTTTGTCAAAATTTTCATTGCCCCTAGTAAATGTATGAATGATCTTAGCTTGGTCCTAAATTTTTCTTTCTAGGCCTTGAGTTTTTAAATCTTTTAAGCTTTTGCAAACACCTTGTAGTTTTATGAATTCTTTGGTCATTGTGTTTGCTTTACACTCAAGTTATAGAAGAAGAAGATCCTTTTTATTATCACAAGACATTTGGGATCTTAAAGCTTTTAACACTTTTTCCAATATTGCACTCTTGTTATCTAATTTTATGATTTTCAAATCCTTTTATTTTACAACAAGAATTGTTGATTCTAGATCTTTCAATAAAGCCTCATTCTTGTTTTTCAAAAAGTATAGTGTTTAAGTACTTTAACAAAAGACTTATGAGTTTTAAAATATTCCTTTTTAAGTTCCTCATAAGTCGGCATGCAATCATCATTAGATTCATCATAAGATTTACTACTAGAATTATCACAATATATATCACAAGATTTATCACAATCATTGCATGAATCATTATGAGAATCATTATGAAAAGTAGAAGGAGAGGAGTGTACATCTTCATCGATTAATGCTTCCACTACTTGATTATTTAAGCATGAATCTTCCCAAGTGGTGGACTTCTTTGCTTTGGTCTCTCCAAATCTCCCATCGAGACCTTCCCATATTTCCTTAGCACTTTGACATGACTTAATTTTACGAATGACATTAGTATCTAAGGCAAGAAATAAAATATTCATAGCACCGAAGTTTACTTGCATTGATTCCATGTCCTTTTCATTTAACTCATTTTCTAATTTTAGAATTTCAACATTATTGACAATTTTCATGGGCACAACATTCCCTTGAGCAATAACTCTCCAAGTCCTCCAATTCATTGATTTTATAAACACAGCCATTCTTAATTTCTAATTAGTAAAATTTTCACCATAAAACATTGGAGGGCTTGTAGAGAACTTTCCCTCACAAGATAGGGATGCACCAACAAGAGCCATTTCGATTTTTTACAAAAACGTTTAAGTCTATGCCACAAGGTTTTGATACCAAGTTGTGAGATTGGTGTATTCCCAAGAGGGGGAGTGAACTAGAAATTTAAAAACTTCTTATGTCAATTTGTCTCTATATTAAGATCCACAATTAGTATAACTCAACCTAAGCTCTCTCTAACACAATTACCAATTCAATAACGATATATAGTAATAACTTAAATCATGCACAGCATTCACAATATATCAAATATAAGCATACATGTGCAGGAAAGCTAAATAGTAAAGAGTTAGAGAGACACAGAATATGTTATCGAGGTTCGGTAATCGTGCCTTGTAAACCAAGGTGTAGTCCCAAGAGGGGGGGGGGGCGAATTGGGTTATTAAAATTTTATTTTAATTTTTTTTAAGATTCTTAACCTCTTGTTGATTTAACAATCACACAATCAGTCCTTAGTTCTTTATTCAATCCACAACTACAACACAACTCAAGTAAATCAAAACTTAAACATTCATCCAATCAATCAACCAAAGTGTTCAACCCACAAAATTCAATATTCAGTACTTTACCGATTCTCAGCCTTTGCACGCCTATGTATATGAAATCGATTAAAGCCCTGTAGTAATGAAATTTGTTTCTTCAATGCAAACCACAACTCAAATTCCCAACAACTCAGAATTTAAATAAACTCTCAGTTAATTTATCTTTGGGTGTTAACCAATCAATGTACTCCCTTTGAAGTTTTCGCAAACTATTGACCAACTAACGTACTCCCTTTCGGTTTCCACAATCCCAAATCAAAATTAAACTTAAGTTTACTTAATTTCTAAATTACATAGCATATATGATTAAGAAATTAAATCATCCACGCAGTTTGTATGTTTGTTAAAAATAAAGAGAGTAAGGTAAAGAGAGTGACACCGGGTTTTTTACAACATTCATCTTATCCTCAGCCTACGTCCTCGCCTTTAGCAAACCACCAAAGGATTCCACTAAACTAGTTCCTTTTCGGGTGGAACAACACCGTTGCACACTCCTTCAATAGGCCAGAGTACCGTCTCTCCAAGGGATACCCCTCACTCGTTCACTCCTTCAATAGGCTAGAGTTGCACCTCTCCAAGCGATAACTCATGTTTGGTCAACGATCCAAACACCTTGAATCGTCCAAGAACAACAAAAAACTTTTAAGTAAACAATGCGTACAATAACACTCTCAAAATAGAGTAGATATAAACACTTTCAAATATTTTCATTTTTGATTTTTAAACTCCAGTTATTTGAAAAACTCAAATATAACTTTTTTAAAATAATTTTCAAGGGTTTTTCAAGAACTGGTCTCTGTGTCTTTGTATCCTAAAGAGCTTCAAAAATTTTTCAAAAGATATTTAAAATATGAAGCACTTACATAAAGACTTCTTAGGATTTTTGACATTCTAAGTGCTTGAGTTTTCATGCTTGTCTTTTGAGCTCTCTCTCTCTCTTTGCTTTTCTTTGATTCTCTTGCTTTGCTTTTCTTTAACTCTCTTATCTTCAAACTTTAAGCCTTTAGCACATTCTCTTTAACATCCACACTCTCATGATCTTCAAGCTTTAATAGATATCATCTTTGCATCCATGCTTTGACCCATCTTTGTGATCATTTTACTTTGTATTCTCATTCTTAAATTCTCAAATATCAATCTTCAACCAAATATGTTAAGTTCTACTTGTTTGTTAGCATCAAAATAGGATGTTGAGCCTTGTAAGGCAAACATACCGACGTCCCTGCCTCTAGCAAACCAGCCGGAGGATTCCACTAATGCTTACCTTACGGGTGGAGCGACACCATTTACAACACCCTCTCCTTACTGGGCAAGGAAAACCGCAGCTCACATTCACATAGCAAAGCCCAACCTATACAACTGATCCTTATGAGCTATATCACCACCTCCTCAGGCTGCGCCTGGAATACAACAATATCAAATGTTTTTCATACAAATAAATTTTCTTATACAATAAGCAAATGATGTAGAATGTTAAGCTCAAATGCGCTCTTGTATGATGTGAGTTTATGCTCAGTAGAGTATATAGATTTTATATTTCAACATGTATTTATCAAGGAAAATAATCAAGGAAAAACTCAAACTAACTTTCTAAAACCGATTTTTCAAAAATATAAGGAGTATAAGAGAGTATCAGCTTTGAAGTTAATATAAAATGCGCACAAGAATGTATTCACTCAATCTTCAAGTTGCAATGAATGTGCAAAATGAAGAGAATGAATATATGTACTCTTTCTAAGATGATTTTGTAGAGGAATAAATGAAAGAGTATAAGTGAATGTTTGTATGAATATAAGCTACAATAGCACAATAAACTTTGAGATAAAATTAAGCTAATCAAAAGTTGGTAATTGTGCTTTAATATGGGCTATATATAAAGCTCCCAGCAATGTGACTATTAGGGATATGCTCGTCATTTTTAGAAATATTTAATTACAAAATTAATGACGATTAGAGTTGAAAAATAAGCCAACCCGAGAGTCTCGGTCGACTGAGCAATGGTGCTTGGTTGGTTGAGCAAGGGCGATTTCCAATCGTTCGTAGCTCAGTCCGTTGAGCATACTTTGTGCTCATTTCACTGGTCAACTGACTGCATATATAAGGTCATATTATGAACTTGGGTTGATTGAGCAAAGTGCCTTTTGGCTAGCTAAATAAACTCAGATTCCAAGGTGGTTGGTCGGCTGAGGAAGGTTAAGTTGAAAAAGTGGCCGGTCAATTGAGCTATATAAAAAATTATTTTCTAGCCTAAGGTCAGTTGTGGGATATGGGTAAATTCTCAAATAGAGACCATAGATTGACCCTTGCATAGTATGCATCCACATATCCCACAACTGATAGATCACTCTATTGTATGCCAAACATGAGGTCATGGTCTTTAGTACTTGAAAACTAAGGTGTAGCCCCAAGAGAGGGGGTGAATTGGGTTATTAAAATTTCCTTTAAATCCTTTTATGAATTCTTAACCTTTTATAATTCTTTCAAATATTTCTTCACTTCTTTTAGCAATCACACAAAGGCTTAAGTCTTTTATTCAATCCACAACCACAACACAAATCAATCAACTACACAAACCAATCAACCACAATATAAGTAACCAATCGAAATATGCTTTGCAATTCTTTTGGAAATATTCAGCTTGATTGTTTACAACCCTGTGTATATTAATATGTAAGCCTTGTAGACAATGTAATTGGCCTTTCAATTGATAATCAAAAGAACATCCAATCACTCTTTCCAAAATAAAAATTCAAACAAACCTTCTATTAATAGGTTTTGGGTTGTTAACCAATCAACATACTCCCTTACGGCTTCCGCAAAGTATTGATTAATCAACGTACTCCCTTTCGGTTTCTACAAACCCAAGAACAAATTAAGCTTTGATTTATTTAATTTTCAATACACATTGTTTTTATGATTGAGAAAATTGTAACATCCACACAGTTTATATTTCTTATAGAATTTAAAGAGAATAAAGGAAAGAGAGTGACACTGGTGTTTTTATGAGGTTCGGCTTATCCCCAACCTATGTCCTCACCTTAGGCTATCCACCTAAGGATTTCACTATACCTATTATTTTCCAGGTGGAACAAAACCGTTACAAATAACCTCTTTTTTAAGAAGAGAAACCTCTCCAAGCGACAGCCCACACTTGGTCCAACGATCCAAATCAATCTTGAATCATAAAAGAACTATTAAGTGGAAATGAGAATCTGCGTACAAGAACACTCTTAAAACAGAGCCAATTTGCACAAGTTAGAGCACTTAATATACTTCAAAGCAAATACTAAATAGAAAATACGAAGCTCAAGATTTAGATTTCACCAAAGGTTCTTTCTTATAAATTAGAGAAATCTTAGTTGCAAATCAAAACCAAGGCTTTTGATCAATCACCAATTTCATAGAGTTCTCCTAGCAAAAATGTGAGCACGTATGGATTGAGGAGAGCATGAACGTAGAATGCTTGTATTGCTTGAGCGTGTTTTTTAATTTTTTCATTGAGCAAGAGAGATATTTACAGAGATTTTTCTGGAATAGTATTCTTATTTACCATGTTGACTTGGAGTGTTTGGTCAATTTCACAAAAGATTTGAAATCCTATAATTAATTTTGAAAAACTTCCCCTTTAGTTTGAATTTCAAAATATCTGTGGAGTCAGTCGGTTGACTCACTAACCTGGGTCAAATTTTGTGCATGATAGTCGGCTGGACAGGCGGCTAACAACGTTCTATCAATCCAAAAATTATTTCAATAAATAGTCAGTCGGCTAACTGAACTTAGTTCAAAATGGTCAGTCAGCTGGACAGACTAGGGTGTCAATCGACTGACGAATCCTAGTTCAAATTGTCAGTCGGCTGGGCAAGTTTTTCATTCTTTATGTTTGTCAATCAGCTAGCTGAACTTAGTTCAAAAATGGTCAATCGGCTGGACAAGCCATTCTTTTTCAAATATTTACATTTTTTATTTTTAAACTCTAGTTTATTTTGAAAAACTCAAATACAACTTTTTCAAAATCTTTTTCAAGGGTTTTTCAAGAGATGGTCTCTAAGTCTTTTGATCCTAAAGAGCTTCATATATCTAAATAGTTTTGGATTGAAGTACTTACAAATATCTTTCTAAGCATGAACTCATTTAGCTCTAATTCTTCAAGTCTCTTGAGGTTCATCTTTACTTCAAGTCCCAATTAGCCTTTAAGCTCTTCATTTGTTTTTTATTGCTTCAATATTTTGAGAAGCTTTCAAATGACTTTGATTTCAATCTTACTTCCATGATCATGAGTTTTGTTTTACTTAATCCTGAAATAAAGTCACTCAACAACACATGTTAAAATATCCTCCATTTGTCATCATTAAAAAAATATTGAAAAGCCTTGTTAGGCCAACAATCTCCCCCTTTTTGATGATGACAAATAAGGAACAAAGATAAATGTTTCTTTGAAAAAGCTCCCCATTACTATAAGCATTCTTTTAATATTTTAAGCATGTGACATCAAATACATATAGTCAATATGTTCAAAGTCAAAGTCAAAGATATTCAATATGCAAATAATGTATTCAACATAACTTATCATAAGCTCAAACATAGCATTTCAATATTCTAAATACATACTTAACATACTATTTCATGTCATGACATCTTTGCTTTCTAAATACATACTTAACTACTTAACATGACATCTTTGCTATTCTCAATTTCTCCCCCTTTGGACATCATTCAAAACAAGGGGAAAGACTCATGTCATATTGAGCAGAGCAACCAAATGAAGTGTTTTGTCATACAAAATACCAAATCACAGTCAAAAATTTACAAGATTCAGGTTTTTAAGTACAAGAATAGTAAGAACATCAGCTTTCATCAATAGGATGATCATCTACTTATTCTTCATTCCTTTCTTCTTCCTCTTCATTTCTTTCTTCTTTGTTTGAGTCCTTTTCTTCTTCTTCTTCTAAACCATGCTCTTAGTCCATGCCTTCCTTAGCATCATCATCCTCACTTCCTTCCGTGGAATCCTCGTCATCACTCCCATCACTCACTAGAAGGAGTTGAACTGATATCCATAGGATCAGCAGTACGAAAGGACCTGGCTAAATGTTTCTCAATTCAGCTCAAATGATCATCAAGTGAGGAGTAATTTGCTTGAAGAGAAGAAAAGTTGGTTTGGAGAGATTGAAGCCCGGTTTGCATGGTTTGACTGAAAGTGGTGAATTGTTGATAGAACGGATTAAACCATGCATGAGTAGTAGTAATAGGGGGTTGTCATACTTGACTTCCATTTCCCTTTAGAATCCAACCATCCTCATACTTCTCATAACCTATTAATTTTAGAGTTGTGAAATTGAAAATGTCATAATGGGTGCGTTTCACAAAGAAATCAAAAGGTGAGGAGACTTGGAGTTTTGGAAAAAGTTGGTTTAAAATTCCTCCATAAGGAAGGGTGACTCCTTGTGCTTCCACCTGAGATATCATCCATTGAAGCATAAGACTCGGTAAGTTTAGTTTCTTGCCCTTGAGCAAGCACCAGAGGACAAGCAGTCTGCATAGGAGATATACGCGTGTGATCCAACTTGAGGAAGTATATTATATGTGATGATTTTTTGTAAAATTTGAGCTTGAAGATTCAAATGTTTGTAAAGCGAAGGATTGTCAAAAGAAACGGGCTCAGTGTCCTCAAGGGAAGGAATTCTTCTGGAGTGAAGTCCTGTTCTAAAATCCAAGAAGTACTAAAAGGAGGACATTCAAAATCTCATTTGGGGATTTTAAGGATTTTTGTAGGGATTCGGAAGTGAGAGAGACAGATTTTCCCATCACCTTGGTAGAAAGTCTGTTTTCTTCCTTAACAAGATATGCGTAGAAAATTTTTACGAGGTTAGGAAAATGTCCCTTGGCTTGATACAAAATGAAAATTTTTCATCCTAGTGTCTCGAATAAGGAAATGATATGAGGGAAATCATATGTGAAAAATGAAACTTCAAGGATTTTATCTAGGATAGGATCCGCCGTGCTTAGATGATTTCGATAAAATCTCTTGATGTGTGGGGCTACGAGTCATTGCTCAATCGAAGAATCTTCAGCGGATTGAGATGAGGTGGAGGGTTTCTTACTTCCTACGGACTTGATTCTTGGCATTTTAGAACTTTTCTATAGGAAACCAAAGTTGGATTTGCTAAGGCAGTGCTAGATTTTGGAAATGGAAGACAAGATTTTTGAAATTTTGGAAGAGGAGGAACTGAGGGAAGGGAGAGAAAAAGAGCACAGGTGAGGATAAACCGTAGGTTAGTTGGCTAACCACTCAAATGACACGGGTTTTTATAAATGAGTCTAGGGTTTTTCCGTCAGTCAGTCGGTTGACTTCAGGATCAGTTGGCTGACTAGTCTCTGTTTCATAAAAATAGCTAAGTCAATAGGCTGGGTCTTATGTCAGGTAGCTGACTCTAACACTCTTCTCATGCATTTGTTTAGTCAGTCAGCTAGGTCTTTGGTCAGTCGACTGATTGTTGATCTTTTCTAAAATTTTGATTCTTTACACAATTTCTACTATGTAATAGACCAAGCTCTCTTCTAATTGTTATGAATCTATATTCTGAGAGAGGTTTAGTGAAGATATCAGCTCGTTAATCATTTGTATCGATGAATTCAAGAGTTATATCTTCTTTTTGAACATGATCTCTTAAAAAATGATGTCTTATGTCAATGTGCTTGGTTCTTGAGTGTGAAAAAGGATTTTTAGATATATTTATCGCACTTGTGTTGTCACACTTAATTGGTATAGTTGTATATTTTAAATTAAAATCTCTTAATTTCTGTTTCATTTATTGTGTTTGTGCATAAAAACTCCTAGCTACTACATATTCAACCTCAGCAGTTGACAAGGCCACGAAATTTTGTTTCTTTGAAAACCAAGATACTAATGATCTTCCTAAAAAGGGACATGTGCCACTGGTGCTCTTTCTATCAATTTTGTATCTGGCATAATCTGCATCCGAATGGCTAATCATTTCAAAGCCGGTGTCTTTTGGATACCATAGTCCTAGTTCAATTGTGCCTAATAAGTATCTTAGAATTCTTTTTATAGGAACTTGATGACATTTCTTAGGTGCTGATTGAAAACGTGCACACATACTGTAAGAACCCGAACCGTGATATATGGACTTATTATGCAAAGAGGGGTAAAAATGGAATTTGCACAGAATTCATCGATGAGGCCATAATTTATCGACGAAGGTTCAAGGCTTTTCGTCAATGAAATTCAGTAGCTAGTCGACAAGTGAATGTCGAGAGGTTCAGGAAAATTGGAAGATCTAGCTCGTCAACAAGGCCACCGACTCGTCGACGAAGCTAGTGAAGATTTCGTCGACAAGGACACCAATTCGTCGACGAATCCACTCGGGTCAAAGGAGCTATAAATGAGATTTTGGGTTGCTTTGGGACTAAGTTTCCCTAAACTCTCTCTCTCTCTCTCTCTCTCTCTCTCTAGAACTCTCCCTACACTCTCTCTCTCTTTAGTTTTCTTTTCCGATCATTGCCTAGTTCGTAAATCCAAAGTTACTGCAAGGATCAGTGAAGAATTCTCTACGTTTCTAGCCAATCGGAATCTCATTTCGAGCGATTTCAGGTTTCAGGAAAAAATCGAGGTAAGGCTCAGTTTTCAATTCTAATTCAGAATATGTGTCGTAGTACGGATTGTAAGTATGTATTGTACTGTGGTTTGTAGGTTTTAGAGTCTCGGTTCATAGTTTTGAGGACTGTAGAGTTTGTAATTGGAATTCGGGTTAAGGTAAGGGAATTCTATTTATATTAGTTTATTTTCAAAATCAGAATCGGCAAGCTTGTAAGCTACGATCGTTTGTATGTTTTGGCTACTTATTTTGGGAAATATATTGGGTAAATATACGGGATTTTTGGGTTACAGTTTTTAGGAAAATTGGGGATTTCGGGTATCATCTTTACTTGGTTTGGAAAACTGTTATTTTCGTTAAAATTTTATTATTGCGGTGACCGTAATCCATATTTGCATAAATTGTATACTTGAATTTGTAAACGATATGATTTTCCATAAACCAAATAAGTGTGGTATGTATGGTTGTATGTATTTGTTCCAGGTATTTGTAAAATAGCTATGTGGCGGCTAATTACCGTACGCTGAAATGTATAGGAACGTGAGTTCCAGAATGATTCCAGGGATTTGTAAAATAGCCATGTATCGGTTAACTACCATGGGCGAGAGTGGCCGGCTTTATATCTAGGGTGTGTAATATCACCAGTATGTTCCGGCTAGTCACCGAAGGGTGTGTTCTACACCGTATGTAGCAATGTAATCACTATTAGGCCTGATTCGTCGCATTGTAGTTGCGTATGTAGCAATGTAATCGATGTGAGACTAGGTGACCTTATATAGTTGCGTATGGAGCAGTGTAATCACTATGGGCCTTGGTCGTCGCAGCGTAGTTGCGTATGTAGCAATGTAATCGTTGTGAGATGAGGTGACCTTGTGTAGTTGCGAACTAGTGTGACGACACTGACCGTATGTTTTGGGTATCGTATGTACTGTAATGGTTTTTGTGAAAATACTAGAACTGTTTGTATCTGTATGAAATTGTATGTAAATGTTTAGAACTATATTGTATTTTGTAGTGTTATGAAATATGTAAAATAACACTAGTATGCCACACACTGATATAAACTTCTTTCTTCCTTACTGAGAGGTGTCTCACCCCGAATGTACGTACAATGTTTTTTAGGTCCTTCAGGTAGCCGTAAGTAGCATCCTAGCATCTGGGGTATGTTTTGTATTATGGGAATGTATATCCTAGCTTGTATAGACTCTCGTATGATACTGTATATGTATAAAAGACTGTATTCCGCTGTGTATATTTGGATGAGTATGGATGGTTATGTGTATGTATATAGGGCGTCTGTTCACCCCATAGGGTCGGACCCTCTCTTTGGTATTGTATCATGTATGTTTTGATTGATACAAAGACAGGTTAGGTTACTTTATTCACACCTGGGACCCACCTGCGGGTTCGGGGCGTGACACATACACACACTAAACATTATGTTAGGTCTACTGGTTGTTAAATATAGTAAACTTTCAATCATGCCTTTATAATACTTTATATCTACAAGTTTTCCTTTCTCATCTTTATCTATGCTGATAGAGGTACTCGTATGGCTTTACTATTTTCCATATCAAATTTTTTGATCATTTCTTTTATGTATTTGGATTGACTTATAAAAGTCCCCTTCTTTGCTTGTTTAATTTGTAGTCCCAGAAAATAGTTTAATTCTCCCATCATGCTCATTTCAAATCCTTCTTACGTACATTTTACAAATTCTTTACATAGATGTTCATTAATAGCACCAAATATTATATCATCTACATAGATTTGAATTAAAAGTACGTCATCTTTCTTGGTTTTAATGAACAAGGTACTATCAATTTTTCCTCTTAAAAACCTTTTTTCTATTAGAAATCTACAAGTCTTTCATACCAAACCCTAGGGGTTTGTTTTAAGCCATTCAAAGCCTTAGTTAGTTCAAACACATAATCAAGATTTTCTATATCTTCGAATCTGGGGGGTTGTTCAACATATACTTCTTCATTAATATATCCATTTAAGAAGGCACTTTTAACATCCATTTGGTATAACTTAAATTCTTTGTAGGAGGCATAAGCTAATAGCATCCTTATTGCTTCCATTCTAGTTACAGGGGCAAAGGTTTCATCATAGTCTATCCCTTCTTCTTTGTTATACCCTTTAGCTACAAGTCTAACTTTGTTTCTAATGACTATACCATTTTCATCTTTTTTGTTTCTAAATACCCATTTAGTTCTAATGATCGAGTGATTTCCAGGTTTGGGTACTAATTGTCATACTTTACTCTTTTCAAATTGATTTAATTTTTCTTACATAGCACTTATCCAAGAGTCATCTTTAAGGGCTTCTTCAACATTCTTAGGTTCATCTTGAGATAGGAATGCATAGTGATTACATAGATTCTTTAAAGAAGATCTACTAGTTACACCTCTGGATGGTTCACCTATAATTTGATCCTGAGGGTGATTTCTTATATACTTCCACTCTCTTGGTAATTCAAGATTTTCTATAGGTTTATCTCTTAAGGTTTCTTCTTTTTCTTCCTTTCTAGATCATCCTCCTTGTTGAAAATATCATCATTTTCTTCATTTTTGACTTCTTTTGAAAAAAGGTTTGATTCATCAAAGTTTTCGTGAATTGATTCAATAATGGCTAGTGTTCTTTTTTCATAGATCATATAGGCTTTACTATTTGTAGAATATCTTAGGAAAATTCCTTCATCCGATTTAGCATCAAATTTTCCTAAGTCGTCTTTGTTATTGAGAACAAAACATTTACACCTAGATGGGGAGCCTTCACATAGAAGTAAAGAAAACACTGTCATACTAATGTTCTATATTAAACACTTTTATAACTCTGTTAAATTTTATCATATCGTATCTCTGTATAAAATATTTTCATATCACAACTAATCATGGCACTGGGCCGGCTTTACTGAACACAGCACTGGGCCAGTTATTCTATCACGACACTAGGTTAGGTGTACTGTTCACGGCACTAGGCCAGCTATACTTTCATAATATAGTGAACAATATCATAATTTTTGTAATATTCATAACCTTCTAAAATTGTTATCAAACAATGCTTGTCCTGTGCAATCATAACATAATCCGACATACTTATATACATAGTAAAAATATTTATTCTCATACCACACTATTTGAATCATGATTCATAATATAAAATTTGCCTGAGATAACTGTATTGTAGAAAATAATGGTATAATAAACTCCAGAGTTTTACTCAATCCCAAAATACCATTCAAAAAATCACGTATGACATTTTGATACTTAAAATTTCAGTTTTAAACGATTAAGCTAACCTAATTTATTCCCCTTACCTGATTCCTCAAGAAATGCCCACAGGGATCCAAAAGCAGTGTTTGCAACATTCATACAAATCCCTGTATTCACACACCCTAATTTAATTAGCTCAACCTCAGAATAATTACTATCCGAACATCCTTGGGCTCACACGCTCCTGTTAACCGATTAAATTCTAAAGAAAACGAGGGTATGATCCACTTTCCATATTTAAATTTAATTTCTAACATATTTAAAAACACCAATACGATCAAATCCCTGCAATTTAACCTAATTCAAAAATATTCCCCAAAAATTCTATTTGATCAAATCCCTACAGTTTAATTTAATTCTGTGAATATTTCCAAAAATCTAATATAATCTAATCTTGTAGTTTAATTTAATCTTACGAATATCTCCAAAAATCTAATATAATTAAATACTATAATTTAATAAATAAATCATAATTTTCATACCCGTAAAATTACTCATAAATCCATATACAATATTTAGTAATTATATACTATGATTTAACTGGATGAATTTCTAAAATAACTCACATAATATGTACTCATCACCTTAGCCTTGGATCGGTGCCTAGGATCCCCAAATTAAAAATCTTTTCTGATTAAATTGACGAGGATCGAAGCCGAGATCCTGTGGTGGTGTCTGATTGTCAATTTGGCTGAATATTTAGGAGAAATTAAAGAGAGAGAGGGAGTTTACCTTATCCCATGAGTGGTGCCTATGATGCCCTGATCACAAATCCACTCTCGTTAAAATGTTGGTGACCGAGAATGGAACCCAAGGGTATTTTTCATTATTCAATCGGCTGAGAAATGGAGAAGAAATTGAAGAGAGAGGGGGAGTGGTTGAGGAGAGAGAGAGAGTTAAAAGAGTGCAATAAGAGAGAGATAGAGAGAGAGAGAGAGAGCAGGGCGCAACTCTCTGTTTAAAATCAAATTTGAATCTTCCTGATTTCTGAGGAAGATTTGAGATGTATATATATATATATATATATATATATATATATAATTAATAATAATACTTTTTTAATTAATTTATTTAATTTTAAATTATTATTTATTTATTTTGGAATCACTACATCTACCATACGGAGGAGGTCACCAAAAATAATTATACAGTAATTAGAAGAAAGAAGCACACGGAGGACATGTTCACCATGACCATTGTAAAGCTAATGGGATATGAACATGTGGGTAGTATGTGGTTACCTGCAGTCCCTAGATAGGGAAGAATCCAACCAGATCCTTGGGTACAGCTTCCACAGGCAACACAACCAGTCACTATAGAATTTGTGGCAGCTATCACTAGTCTTGCTGCCTCTTTTAGTGAGCATAGGAAATACATAGTCAAGGCTTTTGAATTTGTAGATGCTTGCTTTACTTCCATAAAAAATGAGCTTAGAGCTCTTGCTGCTACCTCTGACGCTCGATATGCATCCCTCCAGAAAGATCTCCAAGTACATGCACTTAGTGCAGAAAATTAGCTCAATGACATTCATAGAAATTATACTAAACTAAGTGAGTTCATTCAAGGAAGTTTGAATGAAATCAATGTATGCCTCGATGATCTGAAAGACAATGACATTGCGGAAGGAGTAGACCATATGGAAGCCACTGGAGATAAGGCATCTGATGGAGGATCTGATGATGGAGAGGCTTAGGAGCTGCAGCTTAGGGGGAGCAGCCGCTATCTGAAAAAATTTCTGAGTATGATGATCATGAGCATTTAAACAATTTCTATGCTTGTTTTGTATAAACATTGGATATGTTTTATTTTCCTATGTTTTGTTTTACTTTATGCATATGGCTTGTGAGCACTACACTACATACATACTATCCCATTTTGCTTACTATTTATAATTTTCTAGATGGATAGCTTACATGGTGATATTTAGCATGCACTGAAATTGAACTTCACTACACATGTTGATTTTCTCATATTATTATATCTAAAACGCCAACTGCATGGCTGATGCAGCATTGAGAAATGCTTGCTGTTAGTTGATTTTAGGATTACATGTCTTGATTAGAATGCCACTTGCATGGCTGATGCAATGATTTGTGAACTGCATGCTGTAAAATCAACTAGGTTATCTGGGGCATATGTTTTCATGATTTGTAGGATTGGGAAATGTCCTATTTACAAACGAAATGCTGCCAAAATTTTGTCAGACATTTCCCAAAATAATCATACCATGTGTTGGGATTGATGCATGCTCAAATAGAACTCAATTTGAATATGAATTGCTTGCATGCTTAAACACATAGCTTGAATTAACAAGCATTTTATGAAGCTTGTGTATCCTATTGAACTCATTACTGGTTGAGTGATTTAAAATGCTTGCTTTAGATGACATCTGACTGATGAAAACTTTTTATGATCCATATGATATGAATAACCAAGTTTTGATAGCATGCTCTTATGGAAAAACATTCTATTTTTAAATGGCATGCCGCTAAATTTTTTCTTCTAAAAATTATCTACAACCACATACATCTTTTGCTTTTAGAAAAAATTCAACCCTATGGACTTATATGCTTCATTGTTTGTTTTTGAGTCCAAAGGTTAGTCTACACTCCTTGAACATCATATTATGTGCTTCCTGAACACATTTGACGTGGATTGTTTTGGTTACATATGAACACCTTGCTAGACTCGATTTCAAAATTTTTGTTGCTTGTGTGTTTCAAAAACCCTTATTTGGAACCAAGTTTGGTTTTCAAATTGATTGGGGGAGCTTCTAAAATTTAAAATTTTATACTTCTTCGGCTCACCTAAAATAGCTTAAATTCATCAAATTACTATGAATTGTTGTATTTAAAGCATTAATCTTTTTGTCCACAATAACCTTTGTGGCCATGTGATCTGGCATTAAATTCTTCAATTCGTTAAGTCAGAGAAATGCAAGCTTGCTTCAATTATTCTTTTAAAGTTTCTTTTTCAGCAAATTCGTTACATAATCCCTTGCAATTATTGATAACATTAAAAGGGGAGATTTCTTTCAAAAACTTAAGGGCTCTGATTATTTCTAAAATATTATTATCTAAAGTTTTTTTTTTTTTTTTTTTTTTTTTTTGCCCTTTTGCTGATGACAAAAGGGGGAGAAGGCTTATAAGCAAAATTCACTATTCTCTCTCCTTTGTATTTATAAATTACTAAATACTTAACATTGTAAGCTTCAATATTTACTACACAATACAACCATTAAACTAAAATGCTAAACTTAAATGTGCTAAAATCTTTATACTTACATATGCGTGTACTTTATTGGTTCAAATTTCTGAAATATGCATGGTCTTAGGGGGAGCCTTTTTAGGCTACACACAATTTTGCTCATGTGTTTGTCATCATCAAAAAGGGGGAGATTGTTGGCTTTTTTAGTCCAATCCCTATTTTGATTTTGACAAACTACAACATCTCATGAATGTGCCTAGTGAATGAACAGGTAAAAACTTATATAGCACATGTGATGATGAAGTGTGGAAGGCAAGATAGAACTTAAAGATCACATTAACTTGGGTATTCCTTGGACATATAGCGAGCAACGAATGAAGACTTTAACATGTTTTAATTATAAAAGTACTCAGTTTTTGGTTTGTAATAATTGCAAATCATGTATGGTGTGGGTAAATACTCAAATAGAGACCATAGATTGACCCTAGGTAACCAAAGCTTTCATGGAAAATCTTGTTGATGAATTATAAGGACAAAACAGGCCAAAAGCACAAGTTTATTTCATGCTCAATCGACCGACCTATATCATGCATATCCAACTCAGTCAACTAACGAGACCTTAGGCTTGAAAATAATTCTTTTATATAGCTTAGTTGACCGGCCGTGTTTTCAACTTAACCTTCCTTGGCCGATCGACCACCTTGGAATCTGAGTTAACTTTTTGGTCATCCAACTAGCACTTTGCTCGATTGACCCAAATTCATAATATGGCCTTATATAAGCACTTAGCCAACCGGTGAAATGAGCACAAAGTATGCTTAGCCAACCGAGCTACGAACGATTGGAAATCGCCCTTGCTCAGCCCACTAAGCACCATTGCTCAGTTGACCGAGGCTCTCAAGTTGGATTATTTTTCAATGCTAATCATCATTAATTTTTCAATTAAATATTTCTAAAAATGAAGAACGTATCCCTATCGGTCACATTTTGTGGGAGCTCTATATATAGCCCATCTTAAAGGACAATTAGCAACTTTTGATTAGCTTAATTTTCTCTCAAAATTTATTGTGTTATTGTTGCTTATACTCACACAAGCATTCACGTATACTCTTTCATTTATTCCTTTGCAAAATCATCTTAGAAAGAGTACATATATTCATTCTCTTCATTTTGCACATTCATTGCAACTTGAAGATTGAGTGAATACATTCTTGTGAGCATTTTATATTCACTTCAAAGATGATACTCTCTTATACTCCCTATTATTTTGAAAAATAGTTTTTAGAGAGTTAGCTTGAGTTTTTCCCTGATTATTTTCCTTGAAAAATATTACATGGGAAAAATCTCTATAGCTTGTGAATCTTTGCATCTTTGTTGCAAGATTCAAAAGCTTGCTTTTGTGCTTATCACAAGTGTTTTGTTAAGAAACTAAACTTCATTATATCCTTATTGTATTGCTAAAAAATATCTTGTGGAGATAAGATTATTTGAAGTATAGATCTTTGAAATACACTTACTGATTTTTATATATTTGATTCAATGATCACTTTAGACATCATCTCTTATATCATCTGATAAATAAATTTTGAGAGATAAAATCTATACACTCTATTGAGCATAAACTCACATCATATAAGGGTGCATTTAAGCTTAACTGTGTACATCATCTACTTATTGTAGAAGTAAATTTATTTGTATGAAAAAACATTTGATATTATTACATTCCAGGAGTGGCCTGAGGAGGTGGTGATCTAGCCTATATGGATTAGTTGTATAGGTTGAGCTCAACCCTATGAATGTGAGCTAGGGTTTCCCTTGCCCAGTGAGGAGAGGGTGTTGTAAACGGTGTCGCTCCACTCGTCAAGTGAGCAATAGTGGAATCCTCCAGCTGGTTTGCTAGAGACAGGGACGTAGGCCCGGTTGCCAAACCTTGATAACATATTTTGTGTCACTTTAACTCTTTACTATTTAGCTTTCCTGCACATGTATGCTTATATTTGATATATTGTGAATGCAAAGCATGATTTAAATTATTATTGTATATCATTATTGGATTGGTAATTGTTTTAGAGAGACCCTAGGTTGAGTTATACTGATTGCAAATCTTAATATAGAGACAAATTGACCTAGGAGGTTTTTAAATTTCCAATTCACCCCACCTCTTGGGAATACACCATTCTCATCAATGTCCATGGTATAGTCTTTAGTTACACTATATAAATAACTAAGTCGAAGTATATGGCAATCGCTGAAACTACCAAGGAAGCATTATGGCTTACAGGGTTGGTCAAGGAGTCGGGTATTCAATAAAGTGGAGTTCAACTACGTTGTGATAGTCAAAGTGTCATTTATTTGGTGAAGAACCAAACATATCATGTGAGGACCAGGCACATAGATGTCAGGTTTCATAGGATCCAAGAATTGGTTTTTTTGGTAAACTCTTGCTTTAGAAAGTTCACACTTCTGAGAATGTAGCAGATGTATTGACAAAGCCTATTACCATGGATAAGTTCAAGTATTGTTTGGACTTGCTTAGTGTCTCCTGATTCCAGATGGGAGACATCCCCACCTATTATCCTAGGTGGAGCTGCGGGATATGTTTTTTTCAATTTTATCCTAAGGGGTGTATATTCAAAATTGTGGAGATTGTTGTAATATGTGGCCCATATATTGAGTGGAACACATGTACAAAGAAAACATTGTGAAAAAACAGAGAAGCTAAACCGTTGATGGTTTCATAGAGTTGAATCAATGGAGTCAGACTTAGGAGAAAACTATCGAAGGTTTGGCAGAGACTTTCGACGATAACATCGATGGTTTGGTCTCAGGAATGAACCATCGACGGTATGTCTGAAACCGTCGACGGTTTTGCTCAGTTACTCTATGTTGCATGTTTTTTGAATTTTGAATTGGGAAGTTGAATAGGTTGTATTTCGAGGGGAAAATCTCCGAAGGTTGAAAAGGGAGAGCATATATACAATGTTGTATGTTGAAATTCTTTGTCTTTGGTCACAAGATAGTGAAAATTGCAGTCATTTGCTCCCATGGACGTAGTCATTACCGAACCATGTAAATCTTTTGTGTCATTCTTTTATTGCTTTCATATAATCTGTGTGATTGTGTTTCTGTATTATTCATCTTTGGTTGCTGCGTTGTGTGAATTAGTTTTCCACTGCGCATTGATTTGCACAACAAATGCAGTATTTGTGACGATTTTTGGTTCGTCACTAATACTTTCATCACTAAAAAGGACATTTTTGTAGTGAACAACCCCCCTCCAAAAAAAAAATCAAAATCCCTACAATAAAAAGTTATTTGAAAAACCAACACATTATTATTATTATTATTATTATTATTATTATTATTATTATTATTATTATTATTATTATTATTATTATTTAAAAACTTTTCAAGATTTTTAATAGAGTGAGTTAGTTCTTTGGAATAAGATGAAATATAGTGAAAATTTTAGAAATTTAGACAATGACTACTCATTATATGTTCTTTATTATTTCATTCGACGTGTAATAAGGAAAGAATAGACTTTCCCATGATAAAATATGGGAATAGTTATTCCTTATTTATTCCTTGTTATAGACTCATAAAATGTTCACATTGTTATCTACTTAATGCTATATAATATAATTTTATATAATTAGTTATAACTAACATATTATAACCGACATATTATTAATAAAGAATAGACATTCAACAAACCACATGTAGAGCAAGAGAAAACTATTGCTTTAGAATTCATTGAAGAAATAACTCCTATAAATCAATGCGGCTAACTATGTTTAATAAAATCAATACTAATAATTTGTTGCAGATTAGGAAACCTCTAAAGGCCTTATCTCTAGATGCTTGCCCTATACTATTTGAATTCTAATATGGCATTTCACCAATTTTTATACTATGACTTTGTTTGGAGAATCTGGAATAATTTATTTGGTACAATGGGATAAACTTCGGTATGCCTCGCATTAGTGGAGGAATTGTTAGCTATTTCTTTTGAGGAGTTTGGTAAAAGGACGGCAAGAGTAGCATTTTGAAAATATAGTATTTTTGTAGTGTTGTGGAGATTATGGTTATAGCATAATGGATGGATTTTTTAGGGAGAAAATTGAATTGGTATCTAATTAGGGGGAAGGCTCGCAACCTAGCTTCTTTATGGTATCTTAGGTTTGATTGCTTTAAGGGAGATTGTTTTTAAGAGGCTTAGCATGAATGGAAGAATCTTCTGCTCTAAATGTTATGTATTTTTTTTTTCAGTTTTGTTTTGTTAGTTTATTTTTCTAGATTTTTCCAGAATTTTGATGGGAGAAGTTGTTTTCCCCTTTTTGTAAATTATGCTCTTAACAATGAAATCTCTTTATATATATATAATCCTTAAAAAATAAAATATAGCACATAATATGAAAGTGATGATTGTCGGTCTAAAAAGGCTTCATCCCGTTTTGATAATGACAAACTAAGGCATCTAATTGTGCTATTAAGTGTGTTTAATAGAATTAAGGGTTTTAAGCACAATAAGAGATGCAAATTGGAAGCTATGAAGCGTACAAGCTGAATTTATCGGGTTATGATCACGGAGCCTATAAAGACCAAGCTTAAAGACGTGAAGAATATTTTATGTATATTGCAATTAGGACCTATGTAAGTACACTACCTTTGAATAATGTGATGAAACTCATAGGTGACCTTAGTTGGACTCTAGGCACTCTAAAATTCTTGAAAAATATTTTTATTAAAGTGCAAAAACTAATTCAATTGTTAAAATCTATTTTGGAATGAAAATCAAAGGGTTTTGCTACTCTAGGTAGTTCAGGCGCCTAAAGTAGGGGACTCAATCCACCAAATTTATACTGGTTGTACATAGTCCAGCTCTAGGTAGTTCGACCGATTGAACCTCAAAGGTCAGTCGACCGAGTTGCTACTGACTTGGACAATTTCTAGATCCAGTTAGTTCGAGAAACCGAACACAAAGGTCAAGTGACCAAATCCTACGGGATTATTATCCCAACGACCATAAAACAGCTATGTAGACCCCGACCCTCCACGTGGGCTCGAAGTGCTAATAAAACAAGCATATATTTATATATCCCTTTCTGATGCAACATGTAGCATATATAAATGCAACCCGCCTAAACCAGGGAATCCCGAGTGCACCTACCATTACTGAAATTAAACCATATAGAGAAAATTTTTTAAAACATCCAAACATTTTACTAGAGTTCTACCTATTCCCAAATACATACACACCACTATCTGTCTACATACTACAATCCCAAATAACAAAATAAAATATCTAGTATCTCACCAGTTCTGACAATCACTCCCAGAAATCTAATCCCAGCCCTAAGGTAAGCTAGGTACGATTCCCTTGAGGACCTGAAAAATAATTTGTATGATGGGGTGAGACACTTCTCAGTAAGACAGATTATATTAATATTAGTGTGTGGCTAACATGAGTTCTTGAGTGAATATAAAACTTTCATTATTTAACTGTATATGAAATGACATTTAAAACTATACTACACTGTATATCTAAAAATATATAATTTTTGAATAATAATTGTCACCTCAATATAGCCCTTTTATAGTAAATTTGCCCATATATGCACAAAAGATACATCCTGGACTGCTGTATTAGCATCGTCACAATACCATATACTCATACAACATGCTTCCCCCCATGACAGGTTGTGTGGCCCAAAGGCTGGACTCAGCTCCTAGCCGGCCGACCATAACTGAGTCAGAAAAGGTAGTAAGTACAATTCCGCCTATCGATGGTCATCTAGAAACTACCTTGGATGGGGCCCCCTGTCAGAAAACTCAGAGTAGTACTATGGCCCAGGTCACCAAATCGTTTATCCATCATCGCACTATCATTCCAGTGGGATTGCACTCCCTGCCAACATATAGTTACGATACCGTACTCACAACATCACATTTCATATCCACAGGGCTCTAGAATCATATATGGTAATTTACATAATAAAAACTGATTTATTCTCATTTCATATAAAACCTGTAATTTATTAACTCTCAGCCCCCGGCCGTCATATTAAACTCGGCCCCCGATCGTCATATTAAATCTCGGCCCCCAGCCGTTATATCAAATCTCGGCCTCCGGCCATCATATCAAATCTCGCCCTCTGACCATCATATCATATCTCATATTATCAGTAAAAGCATTCTTCTCATATATACCATTTAGAAACTGTTCTCATGTCCCACAATTTTTATCTAATAAATCATAAATAAATAAACTAATGAGGGAAGACATAAATTGCTAAAAATAGGGTCTAAACATCTCTATGGTTTTATTAAACTTAAACTATTTATTTTATAAAAAATGGGAGATTTCAAACCAACCACGTAAATTTTTCCCAAAACATATAACAGTCAAAGCCACCCTTTTTTTATATACCCGATTCATTCAGAAAACCATATATGCAATTTAATTGGTCTATATTTCAAAATTAACTGACATAATTTAATCCCCTTACCTAACTTACTAGGAATCCTAAATTCTCTCCCTGCGGCGTTCGAAGATCAAAACCTTGAAATTACATTTTTCCCAAATTAATCAACTCAACCCACAGAATATTCCTAATTTAGCATTTCCTAGGCCCTATGTACTCCAAATAAACAACAAAACCCTAAAATACCCTACTTACCCTAGTTTTGGAGTGGTGCGTGGAAAGCCCCGTACGAAAATCCACTCTGCTAGCCTTGTAGAGAATGCCCTTAGATCCTCGTGGTAACTTTCGATCGTCGAATCAAGCGACGAACGACGAGAAATCAAAGAGAGAAGGGAGTGGGTGCAGTTTAGAGAGAGAGAGAGAGAGAGAGGGAGAAATTTCTTAGTGAAGAAGCAAACAAAAATTCTATTTATACCCCTTTGATCGGGCACAATTCGTTGACGAAATGGGACCTTCGTCGACAAAACGTAGAACCATGTTCATCGACAAAAGAAAGGGATCGTTGATGAATCGTAGGCTTGAAATTCATCTCACTATCCCTTCTTCTTAGCGAAAGTAGGGGGGATTCATCGATGAGCCCTGTTGTTTGCCCTTTTTTAATTTTCCTTTATTATTTTTCTTATTTATTTATTTATTTTCCAAGTTTAGGATTCTACAATCTCCCCCCCCCCCCCCTTATAAGAATTTCTTCCTCAAAATTTACTAATTAATTTCCAACACATCACTTGAGTTATCGCTGATTTGTTGATCTGACTCTATGATGTCTTAATTCTTTCCCTGATAAACTAGACCTCTTTAAAGGTCTACTGAACAAGCTCCGATCCCAAAATTTTTCACTCACCGACCTCGTCCCAATACAATGGGGATCGACACCTCCGACTATACAGTGCCTCATGCGGTGCTATCCCGATACTGGTCTGATAACTGTTATTGTATGTGAACTCAAATAATGGCATATATTTAATCAAGCTACCCTCGAAATCCAGTACACATACCCACATAATATCCTCTAGAAATTGAATGGTCCTCTTTGACTGACCATCAGTCTGTGGGTGAAAATCAGTACTAAAAGTGAGTTGAGATCCCAAAGCTTCTTGTAGACTCTTCCAAAATTGGGAAGTAAATCGTGGGTCCCTATCTAAAATGATAGACGTAGGCACCCCCTTGCAGTCTAACTATCTCCTGCACATAAAGCTCTGCCATCCTATTCATGGAATAACTAACTTTAACTAGAATGAAATGAGCAGTCTTTGTCAATCTGTCAACAACTACCTAGATAGCATTTTGTCCTAAAAGTGCCGATGGTAGTCCCGTGACAAAGTCCATGGAAATGTGCACCTACTTCCACTTAGGAATAAGAAGTAGTTGCAATGGTCCTGCTAGCCTCTGGTGCTCAGCCTTCACCTACGAACACGTCAGGCACTACCCAAAAAAACAGGCGATCTCCCTTTTCATGTTGGACCACTAGAAAGATTCTCGCAAATCCCTATACATCTTTGTGCTTCCTGGATGTACTGTATAAAAAGAGCAATGTGTCTCTTTCAAGATGGTCCTTTTAATCTCAGCATCATTCGGTATGCATATTCTTGTGTGAAATCTCAACACCTTATCATCTGAGACATTGAAATCTGCATTCAACCCATCTTGTATTATACTCACAATCTCTGCCAACTCTACATCTTTCATCTGAGTTGTCCTGATCCTTTCCTGTAAGGTTGGTTACACTACCAAGCTAGCAATGAATGCTTGGTGATTTCCTTCCACCAATTCTACACCCAACCTTTCCAAGTCCATTCTGATCTACTGAGACTGACGCAGCCACTAACTTTCGACTCAAAGCATCAGCTACCACATTAGCTTTTCCTGGGTGGTAACTAAAGGTACAGTCGTAGTACTTTATCAACTCAAGCCACATCTGCTACCTCATGTTTAACTCTTTCTAAGTGAAAAAGTACTTAAGACTCTTGTAGTCGGTAAAGACCTCACACCTTTCACCATATAGGTAGTGCCTCCAGATTTTCAATGCAGAGACTACTACTGTCAATTCCATCTTATGCGTCGAATAATTCTTCTCGTACTCCTTGAGTTGGTGAGCAGTGTACGCGATAAAGTTTCCCTACTACATGAAGACACACCCAAGTCCCTTCTTAGATGCATCATAGTAGATCATAAATCCACCCTCTTCTGAAGGAATGGTCAATACGGGGGCAGTAACTAGACACTGCTTCAATTCCTGAAAACTCTGCTCGCATTTATCATTCCACTCAAACTTCATGTTCATCCTCGTGAGTCATGTCAACGAACCTGATAGTTTAGAAAAACCCGCTAAGAACCCGCAATAATATCTTGCTAGACCCAAGAAACTTCTAACCTTATGCACATTCTTCGGTCTTGCCTAATCAACTACTGCTTCCATCTTACTCGGGTCCACTAAAACATCTTCTTTAGACACTACATGTCCCAAAAATCCCACTTGCTCTAACTAGAATTCACATTTCTTGAAATTTGCAAACAACTTATTTTCTCTTGGTACCTGGAGTACTAAACTCAAATGAATTGCATGCTCCTCGAGACTCCTTGAGTAAACCAGGATGTCATTGATGAATACCACGACAGACTGATCTAGGTACTCATGAAACACCTTGTTCATCAAATCCATGAATGTCATAGGAGCATTGGTCGATCCGAAAGGCATAACCAGAAATTCGTAGTAGCCATACCTAGTATGGAATGTCGTCTTTGGTACATTCTTGGATTTAACCTTCAACTGGTGATACCCGGATCATAGATCGATCTTGGAGAAGACTTGTGTGCCTTGTAATTGATCAAAAAAATCATCAATTTACGGTAACGGGTACTTATTCTTTATTGTCACTTTATTAATCTCCCTGTAGTCAATGCACATCCTCATTGGCCCCATCCTTCTTCTTTACAAACAACACTGGCGCTCCCAAGGGTGATACGCTCGGCCTGATAAATTCTTTATCAAGAAGTTTCTGTAGCTGCTCCTTTAACTTCTTTAGTTCAGCTGGAGTCATTCTATATGGAGCCTTAGAAATAGATGTTGTTCCTGGAAGCAACTCAATGGCAAATTTCACCTCACGATCAAGAGAAAATCCTGATAAGTCCTCTAGGAAAACATCTGAGAACTCCCTTACCGTGGAATATCCTCCAGTTTACGTTCCTCTCTCAGTGCCTCTTTTATGAATGCTAAATACCCCTGGCATCCCTCTAGGAGTAACCTTCTTGTCTACATAGCCGAAAGGATATGTGGTGTAGAGTGCACACACGAACCGCGCGGAAAATGTTTATGACTTTTGATTAAGAAACTGAACCTAGACCCAGGCGACCGAATTGTTTAAAAATTATTTTTTAACTACGTCTATTTGGGCACCTAAACCTCATATTGGGCACTCGAACTTCTCGGGTTAAATTAATTTTTATAGGGATTAAAATTAAGTAAACTGGGTTAATTTTCCTAATTGGTTTTAAAACAAATTTAATAAAACCCATAAAGTCCCTAGCTGTTATAATTTTGTCATTCTCTATATATAGGGGCTCATTTGCAAAATTAAAGTGAAATTAGCCAAAACTAATTAGCAAAAATCCTCTCTATCTCAAGTACTCTTTTTGTCCAAATACTCTCAAATTTTTGTTCCCTTGATACATTTTGATATTGTGAGAGTTTATTAATTGTCCTTGTGTCTATTAGATAGTACTAACACTCTCATTTGTTTGGTTGATTTTTTTATTCATTTTTGGGGAGTTTAGATAGGTTTATCCCACATATTTGAACATCATAAATCTTGTGTTGGGATAAACTAACAAGCTTAAGGATCTTTGCATTGTCATTGCAAGATTCCTATAGCTTTGATTTTGTTGTGCAAAATATTTTTCTACAAGCTATATTATTCTTTCAAACAACTCGTGAGCATATTTCATTGAAGAAAATATTTTTGACTTGTTCTAAATATTTGTAGCATCTTTGAAACTCTTATTCATTATTGAGATTTAATATTTACTATTTCAAAGAAATAGCTTGATTAGAACACTCTTGAACATATTAGTGATAATACTTGTTGAGTGTTGCTTGCACAAAGATACACATCACTGAACTTACATTTCCTATATTGTTGATGTGTGATTGATTGAGTTTACTGTGCGTATTGGGGTACATATGTGCTTTACTTGAGAAGCATAATCACTGTACCAGTCTTATTGTGAAAAATACTATTGTATTTCCAAGTGTGGCTTGAGGGGGTTTGATCTAGCTCGGAAGGATCAGGTTGGGGTCAACCCTGTGAATTTGACCTAGGGCCTTCTCCGCCTCGCAAAGAGAGTTTGTAAAGGTTGAGATCAACCTTGTGCTAATTGACTTGGTTGAATTAGGTGCTGCTCCACCCGTTAAGTGAGCCATTAGTGAAATCCTCGAGCGTGTAAGCTAGAGGCGGGGACGTAGGCACAGTTAGCCGAACCCCGATAACATATCATGTTTCTGTTTATATTTCCGCACTTTATATTTACCACACATGTATGTTATAGTGTGAATGATGCGCTTGATTTGATATCCGCATATTATATTTATCTGCGCACTTGGGATTGTATAGAAAGACCCTAGGTTGTGATATTCTGCTAACATTTGGTTTAAACTAGGAATAAGTTTTAAAATTCCAATTCACCCCCCTCTTGGGAATACACCAAAGCTAACAATAAATATAAATTTTGGCTCCTCAAGAGGTCGGAACACTACCTCCTTCTTGTGGTAGAAAATACTCGCATAGCTGGTTGCTAACCAATCCATCCCTAGAATAAGATCAAAGTCATGCATATCAAAGATAATCAAGTTAGCAGGTATCATTCTCCCCTGAATTTCTAGTGGGCAATCTTAGATCACTCTACTACACACTACCACTGACCCTGTCGGTGTGACCACTTCTAACTCAACATCTAGCGGTTGTGCTTCTACCACGCACAATTTAAAACCCCAAGAAATAAAAGAATGTGTCGCACCTGATTCAAACAATACAATGGCACTATTTGAAAAAATGGAAATTGTACATGTCACCACGTCACCGGTGTTCTCAGCGTCTCCAGGAGTTTAGAAATACACTCGTTCCTAGGTCGTACCCCTCAGATAGTTTCCGTGTGGTGCCTGGTTACCTCCCTGATATGGCTGATGTGGAGGTGCGTTGTTCCACACCATGTGGCAATCACATGCCAAATGTCCAGACATGCCACACCGAAAGCAACCACCTGCTCCTGCCCTGCACTCTTCCAAATGCCTATTGCTACACATAGGGCAAACAAGGCCTGATGAGGTACCCTGAAATGCCTTAACACCTGTATCCTGTCGTTGGATTCTGCAATCACCGTATCTCCTCCAAGGGCCCTGCCTGGCACCCATATAAGAACTAGAAGGAATCAGCCTCTTCTTCTGGTATTAAGCCTTTACATCCCCCTGTAGACTTGCCTTTGCCACAGTGGCCTTATCTACTAGTGTAGAAAACTCCTGCACCTGTAACACAACTACTTGCTTTTTAATCTCTTGCTTTAAACCCCTCTTGGACTTCCAAACCTTTGCAGACTCTTTTGGTACCATGTAAGGAGCAAAGCGTGACAGCTCCACAAATCGGGCGGCGTACTATTGAATAGCTAGTTATCCCTGAGTCAGGTTCAGGAACTCCTCTGCCTTTGCTTTCTTGAGAGAAGCTGGAAAATACCGATCAAAGAATACCTCTCTGAAGTGGCTCCACGTCATCACCACCAGTACCAGTTTTTGCTCCTCAAGCATCTTAACTGCTTCCCACCATCTCTCGGCCTCTCCAGTCAGTTTAAACGTAGCATATAGCACCTTCTGCTCATCGGTGCATCATAGTACGGCCAAGATCTTCTTGATTTCCTGAATCCAATTCTCCGCAAGAATCGGGTTAGTACTTCCCACGAAGGTAGGAGGCTTTAGGCGAATGAACTTTTCAATAGAATCTCCCAACTCAGTAGTGGGACGATCCTGCCCCCGAGAGCTCCGCCTAACCTTGGCTATAAACTTCTGGGCGAAGTCCTGAAGTGCCATTATAGTATCGCTGCCACCCTCATGGGCAGCTCCCTCACTGCTACTACCTCCAGTGACAGAGATACTGTCCCTGGGATCCATCTTGTAGACATAACCAAACGAATTTAGAATCTTAATATCCTACTATATCTTGTGCAATCGTAATACTAAAATGCTTAAATAAATTCCAAATACAGGCCCAAATCTTTATGACATACTCTGCCAATCTCATATTCCGATTCTAGTTTTCAAGGTCCTACCTCTATGCTCAGAAACAAAACCATCAATGGATTGTCATGGTTTTCTAAACTCGTCGACTGATCCACAAAAACACAGAAGTCTGTCAAGTGATTTCTGCCTCCAAGATTACAAAGAAAAACTCAAGATTTCTATTCTACCCATTCATATACTCGTTCAAATTGAGTGTATACTATGGTAAAATCATCCAACCTAGTCTGCAAAACCTAGCAACTTAGGCTCTGATACCACCTAGAGCGTCCTGACCCACCACGTGGGCCTATAGTGCTAATAAAACCTGCATATATTTATATATCTCTCTTTGATACCACCTATAGCATGTATAAATGCAACCTGCCCTAACTAGGGAATCTTGGGTGCACCTACCATTACTAAAATTAAACCATACAGTGGAAAATTTCTAAAACATCCAAATATTTTACCAGAGTTCTACCTATTCCCAAATACATGCACACCACTATCTGTCTACATATTACAATCCTAAATAAAAAAATAAAATATTTGGTATCTCACCAGTTCTGATAACCACTTCCAGAAATCTAATCCCAACCCCGAGGTAAGTTAGGTATGATTCCCTGGAGAACCTAAAAAATAATTTGTATGATGGGGTGTCACACTTCTCAGTAAGACGGCTTATATTAATATCAGTTTGTGGCTAGCATGAGTTTTCATGTGAATATAAAATTTCCATTATTTAACTATATATGAAATGACATTTTAAAGTGTTTTACATTGTATATTTGACAATACATAATTTCTGAATAATAATTGTTGGCTCAATATAGCCCTATTATAGTAAATTTGCCTATATATGCATAAAAGATACAACCTAGACTGTTGTATTAGCGTCATCACACTATCATTTACTCATACAACTTGCTTCCCACCTATGACGGGTTGTGTGGCCCAAAGGCTAAACTCAGCTCCTGGTCAGCTGACCATAGTTGAGTCAAAAAAGGTAGTAAGTATGATTGAGCCTATCCATGGTCATTTGGAAACTACCTCGGATGCCCCCCCCTAGGCAGAAACCTTGGAGTAGTACTGTGGCCCAGGTCACCAAATCGTCTATCGATTATCACACTATCATCCCAGTGTGATTGCACTCCCTACTAACATATAGCTACGGTACCGTGATCATAACATCACATTTCATATCCACAGGGCTCTAGAATCATATATAGCAATTTACATAATAAAAACTGTTTTATTCTCATTTCATATAAAACCTGTCATTTATTAACTCTTGGCCCCCAGCCGTCGTATTAAATCTTGGCCCCCGACCATCATATTAAATCTCATTCCCTGGTCATCATATCAAATATCGACCCCCGATCGTCATATTTTATCTCATATTATTAGTAAAAACATTCTACTCATATATACCATTTAGAAATTGTTCTCATACCACACATTTTTTATCTGATAAATCATAAATAAATAAACTAACAGGGAAAAACATAAATTACTAAAAATAGGATCTGAACATCTCCAAGGTTTTATTTAACTTAAACTATTTATTTTATAGAAAATAGGAGATTTCAAACCAACCACGTAAATTTTCTTGAAAACATATAACAGTCAAAACCACCCTTTTTTATATACCCGATTTGTTCAGAAAATCATATATGCAATTTAATCGGTCTATATTTCAAAATTAACTGATATAATATAATCCTCTTACTTGGCTTACTAGGAACCCTAAATCCCCGCCTTGCGGCATTCGAAGATCAAAACCCTGAAATTACATTTTTCCCAAATTAATCAACTAAACTCACAAAATATTCCTCATCTAGCATTTCCTAGGCCCTATATACTCCAAACTAACAATAAAACCCTAAAATACCCTACTTACCCTGGTTTTGGAGTGGTGCCTGGAAAGTCCTATTCGAAAATTTGCTCCTCTAGACTTGTAAAGAAACGCCCCTAGATCCTCATGGTAACTTCCGATCATCAAATCAGGTGACGAACAACCAGAATCGAAGTAAGAAGGGAGTGGGGAGCGGGTTAGAGAGAGAGAGAGAGAGAGAGAGAGAGAGAGAGAGAGAGAGAGAGCTAATTTCTTAATGAAGAAGTAAACAAAAATTCTATTTATACCCCTTTGACCGGGCACAATTTGTCAATGAAATGGGACCTTCGTCGACGAAACATAAAAGGATGTTCGTCGATGAAAGAAGGGGTTCGTTGATGAACCATATGCTTGAAATTCCTCTTGGAATCTCTTCGTTAACGACGCCTGAAATTCGTTAATGAATTGCAGAAGGTTCTTCTTAGACAAGCCCTGCTGTTTGCCCTTTTTAAAATTTTTTTTCTTTTTTTTCTTATTTATTTATTTATTTTCCAGGTTTAGGTTTCTACAAGCTAGATATTCATTTATTAAGTTATTAAATACATCCAATGGCTAGAACAAAATTTTGGCCTATAAATACAAGCTTCAAAACTTGTTCTAATACAGTGATTATTATTGATATTATTTTTGGTTCATCATTCAAAGTGCTTATTTCATTCAAAATCTTAGAAAACCCTTGTTTCTCCTTTCAGCGTCATTCGTATTCATTTGGGAGTGTACTAGAGTTGCATTTGTAATTGTACTTATCAGCTCAATTTAGGAGCATTCATTGTACACTATCTTATTTCGATTCCACATTGTATATTAACGATTCAGGAGTGAATCGTGTCAAGAGAAAGGGGTATTTCGCTTGAGAATTTGTAAAGGCATCTCCGCCTACTGAAGGAGAGAGGCATCTCCGTCTAATGAAGGAGAGAGGTTTCTCCACCCACTAAAGGAATGTTTAGTGGAATCCTCAAGTGAGTTACTTAAGGTAAGGACATAGGCACCAATAGCCGAACCTTGTAAAAATACAATTTTATTATCTCTTCCTTCAACTCTTTAATTTGAGCACATTTACATTCATATATACTTATTATGAATATTGATAACATTTGCATATTTAGATCACTTTTTTTGAATCAAGGAAAAAATTAATTAAGCATTAGCTTAAATTTCTTAAATATCAAAGTCACTCCCTCTTGGGATTACATCTCAATTGACATTTGGTATCAAAGGGAGGTTACAATAAACCTAACCATATTTGTGTAAAGATAACATGGAAAACCTAGGTGTTTCCCCTTTCGGTGTGGGTCAATCCTCGACAAGGCCTCCAATCTTTTGTGGTGTACATTACACCTTTTAGAAGCAGAGAATGAGAATATTCATTCAAAGAAATAAATGAATAGATGTACAAAACTAACAAGAGATAAAAAAAAAATAGGTGTGACTTAGGAATGCCTAATAACACCTCCAAAAGAGGAGATATTGTTAGAAAAACCCCCCTTATAGCCGATACAGAGGAGGTCTAAAAATATCCCATTACCCTTTTTAAAATCATAGGGACACACCCCATTCAAAAATTGAGAAAATCACCAAAATATTTATAAAAATATTCCTATATATATATTTTTGAATATTTTCTCAAATTTTTAAACATATTTTCAAAATTTCCTAGGATTTTAAAAGATTTTTTCCTTATTTTTCTCGCAAAAAATGACCCAAAAATATTTGTTTTTATTTTTTTGACCTTCAAAATATTTTTTTTTCTGATTTTTCTTGATTTTTCTATAATTTTCCTATTTTTAATAATTTAAAAATTAAGTAAATAACATAAATAAATAAAACTAAATAAGAAAATAGTGGACCAATTTGATTAGTCTGAATTGGGTGAACTAGTTTGGGAGGGAGTGATTGAAGTAGAGCCACGTGTCAGCACGTGGCTATATATATATGTCAGCCCAAGTGTGCGTTTAGAAGGGGGTGAATAGATACTTTTCACGAATATTGTAATTGTTGACCCTATGGGTCATATCCTGTTTTGATTATAACAAATACTCAGGTATTTAATGTTTACTAAGTTGATGTGCAGGTTTATCTTGGCTATATCATATGATGGCACTCAGAGACTCAGAGGAAAATGAAGACCGTAAAGACCCTAGATGTAATCTATTTGTTGTAATTTCTATTTGTAATAATCTGCATTTCATGCATGTAGGAACTACAAGCTCAAAGACCTTAGATTGACTCTATGTCCCTACACAAAATCATGACCTTAGAAAGACCTTAGGGAACACTCTTGGACACTGAATTTTTTCAGTTTCCTAAAGAAGACCTATAATGACCCTAGGACACTCACTCATGCATTTATATGTATGGTCATTTGAATAAGGTGATTGCATGCTTAAATAGGACCGAAATGCACTAAATGTGCACATTTGGTCGACCATACTCTCGAGTACAAAATCCTTCCGAATGACCGAACAGGTGCCGGGTCAATAGATTTACCAGCCTGGTCGACCGAACTTACACAGTTCATTATCACCCTGTCGACCAAACTCCCTAGGAGTCAACTTTTTGACCACTTGGTCTACTGAGCCCAAAATGTAAACCAACTACCTGGTCGACCAAGTTCCCACGCGTGGAACTCAACGGTCTAGTCGATCGAACTAGATAGCTCAAAATGTTCTCGGTCAACCGAACCACACTAAATGAAAAAAATTTCCCTTGGACCTCCATGTCCGATCGACTAAACTTGTAGTTCAATTTGTTCCTAGTCGACCGAACCATGCACATCTCGGTCAACCGAACTTCCTTCGGTCGACCGGTGCTCTCGGGTTGCCCCATTAATTTTACCGCGGTTAAAATATTAAAGTAGGGTTAATTTGGTTAAAATGTTTTAAAAATAATATTAATAATACCCTACATGTCCTAACGGCTACAATTTGCCCAACTTCTATATATAGGGGCTCATTTGCAAAAATAAGGTGAGATAAACAACATAATTAGAAAAAAATCCTCTCAATCTCAAAAACCTATTTTTTCCTATTCCACTCCATTACTCTCAAACCTTCATTCCCTTGATACATCATATCCTTGTGACAGTGTTATATTGTGTTATTGATCAATATAGTTTGCTCATACTCCCATTTGCTTGGTTGTTTATTTGATATTGCTTTTGGGGAGTTAAGCAAAGAGTTATCCCACAGATTTTACTTGATAAATCTTGTGTTGGGAAAAACTCATTAGCTTGAGGATCTTAGCATTGTCATTGCAAGATTCCTTAAAAATTTATTTGTTTCGTGTGTGCAAAATATTTTACAAAGTTAGATTTCAAACAACTCTTGTGCTAAGTACATTTAAGAAAATACTTTTGAGTTCATTTGAATATTATTGCTAGCATCTTTGAAACAATAATCTGATATTAGGATTTGATATACTTTGCTTAGTTTCAAAGATGATCTTGTGATACACTCTTGTTCTTGATTAGATAAAGTCATTATTCTGAGTGTTGATTGCACACGTAGAGCACCGAGCTTATAGTTCATACATACTTGAGGTGCATTGATTATACTGCGGGTATTGGGTACATATCTGCTTTACTTGAGAAGCATAATCATTGTACCGATTATTTTGTGAAAAATACTGTTGTATTTCCAGGCGTGGCCTGAGAGGGCTTGATTTAGCCCTAAAGGATCAAGTTGGGGTCAGCCCTATGAATTTGACCTAGGACCTTCTCTACCCCACAAGGAGAATTTGTAAAAGTTGAGGTCAGCCCTGTGCTAATTGACCTAGTTGTATTAGGTGCCGCTCCACTCGTTAAGTGAGCATTAGTGGAATCCTCGGGCTTGCGAGCTAGAGGCGGGGATATAGGCGCAGTTGGCTTAACCCCGATAACATATCGTGTGTGCATTTAATTTTTTATGTTATTTATTTATCGCACGTGTATGCTATATTGTGAATGTCGTGAATGATTTAATTTTCCCACGTTATAATTATACGCGCATTTGGAACTACATAGACAAACCTAGGTTGCAAATACACTTCTGTTAGAATTAGCTAAACCTACGAATAAATTTTAAAATTCCAATTCACCCCCTCCCCCCCCCCCCCCTCCTCTTGGGAATACACCAAAGCTAACAGTAATTTTCTACAAAACAATATATATCTTGGCAAGAAGCAAGTGATTTAAATCACAATAAATATCAAAGTAAATAATCACAAGTAAGTAAAGTAAATGAGATAGGGAGAAAAGCTTAACACGAAGATATTAACGTGGTTCGGCACCTAGCCTACGTCCACACCTTAATACCAACTCAACGATTGCAAAATACACTAAACAATCTCCTTTCAAGTTGGACAAGCCTTAACAAGTAGGTAACCAATCCCAACTGCTCACCAAAAGCTGACACCAAAGTGTTCACCAAGAACCACCTTACCAATGGCTCACCATGAACCTTCAAACTCCCAATAAATCAATAACAAATAGAGATTACAAAAGATGCTCCTTCTTTAGGTTGATAATACAAATAAAACCTTACACTACTCTCTTTCAGCAAGTGATGAATAACAAGAATAAGGTGCAAAAGAGATTTGAGCAATATGAACCCTAAAATGATTGCTTCAACAAATTTAATCAACAACAAATGCTCAATCAATATTCTTAATAAATTCCAATCGGTTATATTTATAGGCAATGGGACAAGCTAGCCGTTGGCTAGTCATTGGGCATTTATTGATGTAAGACAAATCAAAAAATAGTTGTTTGAAGCTTATTTATCATGAGTTTGCTCGCAGGCAGTAGTCAACGAATGCCATCAAGTCATCGACGAGTCACACTCACTAGTCGACGAGTCACCTGCTTTCATTGATGAGTCATCTGGGCCGACAAAATGAATTTAGCTACTAGATTTTTTCATTGACGAGCCAAGCCCGTTCGTCGATGAGTTAGCCTCACTAGTTGATGAATGCTATCCATTCGTCGACGACTCACCTGGGCATTTTCATCAATAGGTTGGGCTTGGGTTTCGTTTAAAATTTGGGCTTCGTTTATATATATATTCAAATAGGACCATGGGCTATTTCAAAAAAACAAGGGCCGAGTTTAAAACATGGGTTGGGTTTCATTTTAAAACATATGTCGGGTTTATTTTAAAAAGGTGGGTTAGTTTAAAAAGGCTTGAACTTATGGATTTTGAACTTAGGCAAGGTCTTTATTTTAAAACATGGGACATATTTATTTTAAAAAGGTGGGCCAATTTTATTTTAAAAAGGTTTGGGCTTCTAGGTTTTGAACTTGGGCTGGGTCTTTATTTTAAAACATGGGCCTCACAGACCTGAGCTTGGGGGTTGACGTTAAGTTTGGGCTGCAGATTTAGCTTCAGTGTTTGGGCTTAGGGGTTGGTCTTCAGTTTCAACTGCAGGTACGACTTCAGTGTTAGGGATGGGAGATTGGTCTTCAATTTGGGTTATAGGTATGGCTTTAGTGTTAGGGCTTGGGGGTTGGTCTTCATGCAGGTTAGGTCAAACGGGTCAACCCAACCCAATGATTTGGGTTACAAGGCTCTTAAAATGGGTTAGGCCATAGGATGGTTCTGGGGATTAAATCCTACATACAGTCTATTTTTACATGAATTTAGGCACAAAGAACATAATTAGATTTGAAAAATTACCTCTGATCTTTAACTCCACCAACTTTGAGTCCTCTTCTGTTTGGTCTGGCCTATAAGTTATCTATCATTCTAGGTGAGGGTTGTGACTTTTAAATGTTGCTACTTGTATGCTTGTGTGTTTGAATTGCTTCCCGACCAGCTCCTCTTGTCAATGTGTGGGAACCTGCCTCTAATTTGTGCTCCTCTGTCTGAACTCCTCCCAAAATTCCCACACTATTTGTGTTGGAATCTCCCTGCAGTTCTTACTACAGCTCTCACACTACACACTAACCTTCAATTCTCTTTTTTTTTTCTTTGATCTCTCTCTTTTCCCCCCGAGTGTTGGTTTCCTTCTCTTTCTCGGTGAGGCCCCTTATTTATAGGTTTTGGGTTCTCGGCCAAATAAACCCAACTTCCATTCCAACCCTTTCCTTATGTAGATTTTCCATGTGTGTGCCCCCATCCTGTAGTAAGAAATCCCTCTCTATGTGTGATTTGGCCAATTCTCCCCTTCTTTTTGAGTCTTCAGTCGAAGATATGAGGGATATATACAGTTCAATCTTTGAAATTTCTCTAATTAATTGCATGATTGCTTCAAATTTTGTTTCCTTTACATGCTTGATCTACCTTCTGCTTTTTTATGCAAGGTCCTTCCAAAGATACTTAAAATATATGTTCTTGTGCGCAAGATGCTTTTTCGGCTTCTCTATATTTATGTTAATGTAGGATTTCCTCGAGTGTATTTCCCTGTATTTGTATTTCCCTATATTTGTATTTTCCTGTACTCCAGTATATTTGTACAATCAATCAATAAGAAAAAAAAATAATTTTCCCACATACTTGATTGTAGTAATGACCAGGGCACCAGGTTGGACAAAATACAAAGAGATTTTCAAAAAGGGACTTAACTAAAGGAATGAGACTTAATTAAAGGATTCTAAAGGGACCTAGTTGAGTTTAAAAAATTCTATTAATAAGGAACCGAGTTAAAATTAAAATGAAGTAAATTTTTTTCCGATGGACCCTTAAATTCCTGGAAATTGGAAAATAAATGAAAATATAAATATGATCCCATTTTTTGATAAATTTACAAGGTTGTTACAAAGGATCCCCACAGATTTTCCATAAGACGAGGGAATAAATAATAGAGGCCCCACTAAGAAGGAGCTCGGTTAAAATCGAGTGTCTACACCCGTCTTTGTTTGACTTTATGTTTTGTTAAATTACTCCTTGATGAAAATAGTTTGTCATGCGTATTTCCAACCATTTAGTCTTATAGGACATTTTTGTAGCTAGTTAGCCATGAATGCAATAATAGCAATAATATTCAGTCTTATAGGACATTTTTGTAGCTAGTTGGCCATAATAATAATAATAATAATAATAATAATAATAATAATAATAATAATACATCCATGAACTTAGATTCATGATAGATTTATGTTATTTTTTTTGTTCGCTTAATTAAACATACATTAAGGTAGCATTTGATTCAAAGTTAGAATCGGAATCAAAATTCACTTGAATCGAAAATGGAATGTTAGATTCCTCTCTAATATTTGATTTGACATAGAATCAAAATCAAAATTAAATTAGAGTGTTTGGTATATATAATTATAGGAGTCACAAATGAGTCTTGTTAGTATTAAAAATATTTATTCAATTAATTTAATATGACGTGATTTTTTACAATAAAATCATTTTGACAGTCATGTACTCGCATTTTATTATTATTATTTTGCATTAGCTATATTATTAATATTATATTTTATCTTATATTTTATAAGTATTATATTTCAATATGTAATTTATTAAATGTAAATAAAAATATCCTATATTATAACACTATAACATAATTTAAATATAAAACAATAGTATAATAAAATAACCCCCATAGCATTATATTTTATCATACAATAGTATTTTATTCTTTTTGTATATTATATAATTAGTAAAATTTACTATTATATAATTGTATTAATGATATTAATAACATTGATTTTATCTTATTTTAAGGCTTAACATAATAATATAATAAATAAATAATCATACCACAGTTACGTCGTATTAAATTTTAGATTTATGTAATACATATTATATTATATTATATATAGTATTATATTAATATTATTTGTTATATTATATATAATATTATATTGTAATATATATATGTCTTCATATATTTAATATTCAATAGTATTATATTTTTTTCTATACTATATCATTATTAAATTGTATTATTTTATATTTATATTCATTGATAATAATAAATATTTTATTTTATCTTATTTTTAAGATTATGAAGAATAGTACTAAATCAATAATCATACCATAAGTATATTGTAACATTTTAACATCTAATATTGTTCTACTAATTTTTATGTGTTATAATGTTATCATATATAATAAAAACTATTAATAATGGCGGTTTAATATTTATATTAAATATATAATTATATTTTGGATATTAACAACGATATCAATTTTATTTTTAAATGTAAGTAATACATATTATATTATTTAAATTATCATTTTATAAGTGTCTCCAGGAATTAGGATTTGAAATCTGAGTAAAAGTTAGAAATCAAAATGCAGGTAAAAGGAGAATACCATTTATGCATGGAATGAGAATCGGAATAAGATTAGCATAAAACAAATGTTAAAAATAAGAATCAACTATTTCGACACCAACTCGTTTTGTTGATTCCTAATTATCAAGCACCACCCAATGTCTATCGGACACAAGTGGATATACGCTCATCTTTTCAATGGTTGCTTTATTTTAGTTCGATGTTATTCAATCATCCGATGAATTAGTTCACTAAATAACGTTTCTATTTAATTTTATCCACCGAACCTACAGGTTTTCTTAAATCTAGTTTGACACAAATCCATGACCCCAACTTTATATTCCCAAAAAGGCAGCCAACGCAACGTTAGGACAAACCATCCAAAGCGTCACTGTAATTTGGTACACATGGTGGCGTCGCTGGCTGCCCTTCAACTGCAGGCAAAGCAAGTGGAGTGGGTGCCTGCGTGCGGAGGACCCCGTCAATGTCGTTCCATCTTTTGCATGAGGGAGTGACGCTGCTGCCCCCAGCAAGCCGTGAACAGATAAGTTGTCCATGATCCACCATCGCCGAAGCCACCACCCCTTCACGTGGCCTCAGTCGTGGCCTATAACCCCAGGCCACCTCGTGCCGCGGGACACCCCTTCCACACCTTTCTGTTGCCTCTTTTTCTACAAGTGTCTAAATTAATGGCCGCATGTAAGGTAGGGTAGCCACCATTTATTTTAAAAGGTAAGCCTGACAGCTATATCAAGCTGATAATTCATGGCAAGCCCAAGCGATTTTGATTTTCCTTTTTTTTTTAAAAAAAATTTCCCAAACTAATAGTATTTTAAGAAGACATTTTCTGAATTTGTAATAAAAAAAACTGTGCTGGCCATTTAAAATTGAGGAGATATTTGATACCATTTATATTTTTATTTTCTACAGATAATTTAGTTATCGTGATTGCATGCATCTTTTTATTTTACTAGCCTTTAGTTCTCATTTTCAATTCTACAAAATCTGCTAATCAAATTTTATTAATTTTCATTTCTTATAGTAACAGGCTATTATATATTAATATCAAGAATTAAAAGAGTTCAAAGGAAGATTCGTTTCTCACAGTGCACACATTAGTGGCTATGTGCAAACATGTGCGAATCAACAATCCATTTGCCGAAACTCATTCATCAAGATTTTCTACAACTAGGTACTGAACTTGCCCTTGAATTCAATAACGGCAATGGCGCAAAATCTATAGGCATATGATAGTGGAGCGAAGACCTACATAAGCATTAATGTGTACTAATGGTAACCTCAAACAATGATCATATCATGTTAGGAAAATATAAGATTAGTAAGAAATTAGTCGAAAGAAAAGGCATAAAATGGATTGGGGAAAAAAAAAAAAAAGCTATTCGAACCGCACGCCATTTGTTAACTTCAAATAGAGTACTTCAAACCTCTTATACTTACGGTGGGAAGCATCTAGTTGGTCCCCTAACAACAGATGTTTTCACATTTGATTAAGAAAAAGTATAATTTTTTTTGGCAAACCCCTTGCACACACCCATATTTGTATAGTGAATGAAAATTTTCATAGGAAAATTAAGCATGTTGAAATATTTTTACTTATTTTTTATTCATATTAGTTTCAAATTTATTAGCCATGAAGACAACCATTGGATTTTGGATTGTGGTCCCTAGTTCATAAGGAACAATCCCCTATTCCAATTCTCTAGCAATGGGACTCTTCTATAGAACTAAACTTGTTAAGACACCAATATAAGTAATTTATTTTTTCAAAAAACCTCTTATTTATCAGGTAACAATCGGATGAAGTTACATTGCAAGTGCAATAGGAAATCTTAACTTTATATATTGATTCAAAAACCTAAGATTTTCTAGAATATGCGTAGGCTTCAATATGAATGAGGACCTTCCTTATTTCATTGATCTAACTTCTAACTATATTAACGTAGAATAATCTTGTAAATCCTTAAAGTTACCAAAACTGCTACTCATTTGGAGTATGTATAAAAGAAAAAAATAATAATAGTGGGCTGCGAAGGCCGAGGATAGAAGAACAAATTAAGAGGCTAGTTGAAGCAATTTGGACAAGAAATACAAGCAAACTATGGTAGATGGGAGCACATTGTTGAATATGGTGCCGGTTCTATTAAAAAGATAGCACAAGAGATTTTAAAGAAATCCATATGAGTATTCACGAGCAGTGAAGAAAGTTGGAGGGATGACCAAGATGTCCAAAAATCCATAAAAACAAATATGAATTTGATATAAAACATGGCAAAATTGTAGAAACATAGAAAACCTTGGAAAATATAAAGGGGCAAGAAGATGCAATAAAATGACTATTAGTGAATCAAATATGGAGCTTATGATCATTTATATGTAAATTATATTAAAAAAAAGAAATGGAAAGAAACATATATAAACTTGCTAGAGTTAAAGAAAAAGAAAATGCGAAGATTTAGGTAATGTAATGTATAAAGGATGAGAATGATAATGTGTTGGTTAAATAAGAAGACATAAAAGAGATGTCGCGTAGATACTTTAATAAGTTGTTTATTGAAAAACAAATTGAAATCTTGAACTTAGTTGTAATGAGGAAAATATTAAAAATACGATATGTATTTATGAAATTAGAGTCGCTAAAGTTAATATGGCTTTTTAAATAAAGAAAAAATGAAAAGGTGGACATCTACAAGACCGAGTAACATCCCAATCAAAGTTTTGGAAATGTTTAGAGGATGATGGAAGTATATGGTTAATTAGAGTCACTAAAGTTAAGATGGCTTTAAAAAATAATGAAAAGGACATCTATAGGAGTAGATAGCATCCTAATTGAAGTTTTGGAAATGTTTAGAGGACGATGGAAGTATATGCATGCTAACTAATCTACTAAGCATTATTATAAAACCAAGAAAATGTCGTAGGAATAGAGGAAAACTATGTTAATACCTATATATAATAACATTCAAAATAATAATAACTATCGCAAATTTAAACATGTGAGTAGTCTGATGAAACTATGGGAAAGGGTAATTGAATAATAATAAGATTAGAAACAAGGTTCTCAAAAATTCAATTCAGTTTTATATTTGAGAGATTAACAACAAAACCTATTTATCTTTTAAGAATGTTAATGGAAAAGTTTAGAAAAAAGAAAGGGATTTGCATATGGTTTTTATTAAACTAAAGAATGCCTATGTACCTAAGGAAATTTTTTATTGGGTTTTAGAAAGAAAAAAAAAATGAGATGTAATAAATATACTAATGCCCTTAGGGATGTATATAATAAAGTAACAACTAGGATTAGGGTTGTAGAAGGAGAGCTAAAGAATTTCCAATCACAATAGGTGTACATTAAGATTCTCCTTTTAGCCCTTATTTTTCTAGTCAAGTGATTGATGAACTCAATAGGAATATACAAAATCGAGATCTCATAGTATAAGTTGTTTTCAAATGATGTTGTTTTGATTGATGAAAGTACGAGTAGGTTAGAATCTATGCTAGAATTATGGAGAACGACTATAGAGTCTATAGATTTTAGGATAAGTAGAAAGAAGATATAATATTAAATGTAATTTCATTCACATAAGTATGAGTACTAGAGAAAAGATTAAAATTGAAAAGTAGAAAATTATAGGACTAGTAGATTTCAATATCTTGGATCTATTATGCAAGCCAAGGAGAAATTAAAGAAGATGTAATCGATAGAGTTAAAGCGGATGGGATAAAATGGAGGACTACATTAGGGCATGTTGTCTGTTTATAAAATACCCTTAAAATTAAAAAGGAAAGTTATATAGGATGACTATAAGACTAGCCATGTTCTATGGATCTGAATATTGGGCATCTAAGAAACAACATATCCAAAAGTAAAAATTGTGTAAATGCAAATGTTGAGGTGGATAAGTGGTGTTGACATCAAGTTTTCAGGACCCATTTGGGTTGCTAATGTTTGGTGATTGTTTTATAATCAAACAAATGTACAATACAAAATGTTTGTTCATCTAACTTATCCTTTTTATCATTGAAAATGGAGTCCCCACTTTATTTTAATCTTTAAAAAATAAAAATAAAGGAAAAGTTTTTTTAAAGATATTAGGTTTAGGAATACATTTGTAAATAGGGAAGTAACATTGTAAGTTCATTCTAGTTAGAATTCAAAGTGTTAGCACTCTAAATCACTTATTCTTTGAATAGTTACCATGCATACCTTGTGTGTGTTCGTACATCCCATTTTGAAATAATTTTCTAAAAGCAAATATTTGAAGTTTGGAAAATATAAAATTCATTTTTGGACTAGGCATTCAAATGGCTATAGAGGCTAGTTGACCGCACTCTGCATTTTTCCATTCTTTGTTCATTTCAAAAAGTTATCCCATCCTTACTCCTTTGAAAAGGTTTTTATATAGGAATTATGTAAAGGACTAAACCTCTTAAAAGTCTGACTACTTTGATGCCTAATCAAATTAAATCATACAAAAACACATATAAATTATATAAACTATAAAGAAAAGAAGAAGAAATTTAAGGTTTTAGTCTGGTATGACTAGATCTATAAAGTAGACTGCTAGCATATCCAAGAAAGAGGAATCAAATCATCAGTAGTTCCCAAAAAATATTTTTAATTTATTTTTAAAAATCTTTTTTAGGGTATTTAATGAAAAACATTTGAATTTGGATGATTTTAATTTCTTTGAACAGAAATCATAACATCCAACTTGAAATCCCTTCACTACAAAAAAGAAGACTTTTAGTGATGGTTTAAAACCATCACTAATAATAGCAAACTATTACTATTAATTATTAGTGATGGTTTAGTGAAGCTTACTGATTGGTGACTATAACGGTCGTCTAAACTTAATATTAGTGACGATTTTAAAAACAGTCACTAATAATGGACTATTAGTAACAGAGACGGATCGTCACTAAAAGTGTTGGAATTTGTGTATTCCCAAAAGGGAGGGGGGTGAATTAGAATTTTAAACTTTTTTCCTATGTTAAACCAGATATCAGTATTACACAACTTAAGGTCTTTCTAAACATATACCAAATCAATATATAAATAGTATAATCAGAGTAATGTAAAATATCATATAGATGTTCAAAATAAATTGCAGATAAATAAAACTGACACCAGATATGATATCGGGGTTCGGCCAATACTACTTACGTCCCTACCTTGGCTCACAAGCACAAAGATTCCACTATAAGGCTCACCTCACGGGTGGAGCGACACCAGTTACAACCAAGTCAATTAACAAGGCTGACCTCAACCTACTACCGCACCTTACCAGGATGGTGCACCTAACTTTCCTAACCAGGTCTAAGCCAATCTGGGACTATGCAACAGGACTAGTCTCCCTTTTTTAGGCCCATGTCTGGAATACAACAAATAAAAAATTTTGCATACAAACAAATGTTTCTTACACAAGCAGATTTGTACCACTATGCACAATATAATTAATGCACCTCAAACAGATAGGAACTATAAGCTCGGTGCAAATATATGTGTAATAACACTCAAGTTAATGTCACTAAGCAATCAAGTGCAAGAGGGAATTTGTATAATGTATTTGTGTTTGTATTTTAATTTTAATTAGAATTTTGAATAATTTATAAATTTTTTAGTAATTATGGTTTAATGTTATGTATGCGAAAATGTAATTACAGATTTTTACAGGAATTAATGATTAAAAAAATTATTTATTTTAAATTATTAGGGACGATTTTAAAACCATCACTAATAATTGTTGTTTGTATTAGTGAAGGTTTCAAAATTGTCACTAATAGTATAGTATTAGTGACGAATTTTACAAGTGTTACTAATAGTATGTTATTAGTAACGGTTTTAAAATTCGTCACTAATACTATACTATTAGTGATGATTTTGAAATCTTCATTGTAGAGACTTTAGAATTATAGTAATTAAATAATAAAGAAAAGAGAGAAATAGGATAATTCTAAAAGGGAATCACAGGGCGTTAATTCGAGTGTAATCCCAAGAGGGGGACGAAATGGATATTTTTAAATTCTTTCAAATTATTTACTACTTAATCCCTATTTCTATATTTAACAAATCAATTGCAAGGATTTAAGACTCATTTAAATTATTATATCAATGAATTATTTTCACCCAATTAATTGTTAAAGGTGTGTGGGGTTATTCAACATACACATGCAAGATAGATATTGAAATGCGTTGCGGAAAATAAAAGGAGTAAAGGAAGAGAGAAGGCAAACACAATTTTTACGAGGTTCAGCCAACCCGGCTTACGTCCTCGCCTTGAGCAACCCACTCAAGGATTCCACTAAATCCCTACTCCATTAACCAGGATAAAACTTCCCTTACATCTGCTGCTTACAAGAGGCACAGCTTCCTCCTCACCTGGTTCACAACCCGAACCGTGATTACAATATATAATGTCAAATCTACAAAACAACTCAAGATTCACTTCTAACAAAGCTAGTAAGTACAATTGAAACCTAACACATATCCATATGATGAAACTTGAAGTTCAGTATGTATGTAACGATACAATCATTATATGAATGATATGCTTCAACCAATTTCCCTTTTATCAAATCTCCAAGTAATGATATATGTAAAAGCTTTGGAGAAATTAGGGTTCTAGTTCAACTTGCTAAATGCATGAATATCATATGTGAACTTATCAAAAGATTTGTCTTGAATATTATAACGATCAAATTAATAAGCTTTCTTCCATATATTCAAACACAATATGATCTTTGTAATATGCAAATATACATATATATGATATGATTTCCAAAGATCAAATACCTAATATAATATTTTTCAGAAAATATCCCTCAACAATATATAGAGTTATGAACACTATGGATATTTAATCAAGTGATTTTGTAATATTGAAAATCTCGAGTCTTTAACTGAAAACACACTTGAATTAAAACCGTTTAACCAATGGCAAAAACTTTTCTCAAGTAGTGATCTTATCAAAACGATTTAATATATGCACACTCAAGATCAACCTCTCAACAAATATTCAATAATATATTTTGAGATGAAAAACTCTTTGAAAAATAAATATCAACAAGCAAATGAGTACTATATGCACACCTCGAATTATGTTAACTCCTTTTGGTACCCAGATTTTCTTAGGTCCATGGGGGTTAGTACTAGATTCTCCTTTGACTTTCCAGACTTTCTTAATTTTGACATCTTTATTTTTGAAAGGACAATCAAATTTTATGTGACCCAACCTCTTACATTTAAAACATGTAATATTTCTATGATAGTCTTTAGTTGGAACATACGTTTTTGACTCTCTTATAAAATATCCCATGTAGAGATGTTTCTGTTTTAGATTCTCCTTCCCATTAAAACCAAGACCTTCCTTCTCTAAGGAATTTCTTTGAGCTCCTAGGAGTTTTTCAAAATTATTTTGACCTTCAGTAAATTTACAAATAATCTTAATTTTATCTTTCAAATTCTTTTTTGACTCCTCAATTTTCAAATCCTTGTCTTTCATGAGAGATGCATGAGATTCATTTTGACGTTCAACTAACTTTGAAAATTCTTTCAATTTAAATTTCAAACCAGTATTTTTCTTATTCATTTTCTCAAGCATTTTAAGAGTTTACAAATATTCCTGATGCAATTCATCATATGAAAGCATGCTATTTTCATTTTCTGAATCACTCAAATAGTAAGATGAAACATAGCAAAAGAATCGTACCTCGTGGTCATCAAGTGCCATCATATATAGATTCGCCATCTCGTCATCATTGGATTCAGATTCCGAACTACTGGTACTGTGTGTGTCCAAGCCCACTTTTAGAGCCTTCTTCTTCTTCTTCTTCTTCTTCTTCTTCTTAGACCCTTTCTTCAGTTGGGGACACTCCGGCTTGATGTGTCCGAATTCTCTACAATTATAACACATAGGAGGATAATCTTTTTGCTTCGTTCTGTTTGACTCTCCCTTTTCTGCTTTTGAGCCCTTAAATTTTCTTGTGTATTTCTTGTTCTTTCTCATAAACTCTCCAAATCTCTTGGTGATGAGTGTCATGTTATCATTCAATTCTGAATCACTTCCCTCACTGGAGCAATGGGATAATGCCTTAAGTGCTGTAGTTTTTTTTTTCCTTAATTTGCTCATTCTTCCTCTCATTTATTGCAAGCTCATAGGTGAAGAGCGATCCAATTAGTTTGTGAACCGACATCTCCTTGAGATTTCTCCCTTCTGCTATTGTAGTAGCTTTTGCTTCCCAAACTGGAGGTAGTCCCCTGAGTATTTTCATGATCAACTTATAAGTAGGGTAAGATTTACCAAGAGCATTTAAAGAATTTGTGATGTGTGTGAATCTAGTGTACATGGATTGAATAGATTCATCAGCAGTCATTTTAAATGCTTCATACTCACTAGTGAGCCTGTCTATCCTACTATCTTTTACTTCCTTAGTACCTTCATATGTAACTTCTAATTTTTCCCAAATCTCTTTAGCAGAGTTACATGCCATTACCTTATTAAATTCATTTACATCTAGTGCACAGAAAAGCAAGTTCATCGCAGTAGCATTTATTTGTACTGATTTCCAGTCTTCGTCTGTATACTCATTGTAAGAACCCGAACTGTGATATATGAGTTTATTATGTAAAAGAGAAAAAAAATGGAATTGTATAGACTTCGTCAACGAGGCCATAATTCGTCGACGAGTGAATGCCAAGAGGTTTAGGAAAATTGGAATATCTGACTCGTCAACGAGGCCATCGACTCATCGACGAGGCTAGTGAAGAATTCGTCGACAAGGAGGCCATTTCATCAATGAATCCACCCGGGTCAAAGGTCCTATAAAAGGATATTTTGGTTGCTTTGGGACTAAGTTTCCTAAACACACACTCTCTCTCTCTAGAACTCTCCCTACACACACTCTCTCTCTCTAGTTTTCTTTGAAGATCATTGCTCAGTTTGTAAATCCAAAGTTATTGCGAGGATCAGTGAAGGATTCTCTAGGTTTCTAGCAGATCGGAATCTCGTTTCGAGTGATTTCAGGTTTCGGGCTAAAATCGAGGTAACGCTCGATTTTCGTTTCTGATTCAGTATATGTGTAGGAGTATGGATTGTAAGCGTGTACTCTGCCGTCGTTTGTAGGTTTTGGAGTCTCGGTTTGTAGTTTTGAGGACCGTAGAGTTTGTAGTTAGAATTCAGGTTAAGGTAAGGGGATTATGTTTATATCAGTTTATTTTTTAAATCAGGATCGATAAGCTTGTAAGCTACAATCGTATGTATGTTTTGGAAACTTATTCGGGGAAATCTATCAGGTAAAAATATGAGATTTTTGAGTTACAGTTTTTGGGAAAAATTGGGGATTTCGGGTATCATCTTTACTTTGTTTTGGAAACTGTTGGTTATGTTAAAATGGTACTGTTAAGGTGACCATAATCCATATTTGCATAAAATGTATACTTGAAATTGTAATGGATAGGATTTGTCGTAAACCAAATAAGTGTGGTATGTATGGGTGTATGTATTTGTTCTAGGCATTTGTAAAACAGTTATATGGCGGCTAATTACCATACGATGAAATGTATAGGAACGTGAGTTCCAAATGATTCCAGGGATTTGTAAAACTACCATGTATCGGTCAACTACTGTGGGCGAGAGTGGCCGGCTCTATATCCGGGGTGTGAAATATCACCAGTATGTTCCAGCTGGTCACCAAAGGGTGTGTTCTACACCGTATGTAGCAATGTAATCACTGTGGGCTTGAGCCGTCGCATTGTAGTTGCGTATGTAGCAATGTAATCGATGTGAGACTAGGTGACCTTGTGTAGTTGCATATGGAGCAATGTAATCACTATTGGGCCTCGGTCGTCACAGCGTAGTTGCGTATGTAGCAATGTAATCACTGTGAGATGTGGTGACCTTGTGTAGTTGCCAACTAGTGCGATGACACTGACCGTATGTTTGGGTATCGTATGTACTAGAATGGTTTTGTGAAAATACTGGAACTGTAGGGAACTGTATGGAATTGTTTTGAACTGTATCGTATTTTATAGTGTTATGAAATATGTAAAATAACACTTGTATGCCACACACTGATATAACTTGCTTTCTTCCTTACTGAGAGGTGTCTCACTCTGAATGTACGTACAATGTTTTTCCGATCCTTCGAGTAGCCATAAGTAGCATCCTAGCATCTGGAAGTAAGGGTGTCGTAGCTGCTGCTAGTACTTATTAGGTACGAGTTTTGGTATCCAAGTGGTCGGGTTGGTTTTGTAGACACCTGGGGTATGTTTTTGTATTATGGGAATGTATATCCTAGTTTGTGTAGACTCTGGTATGGTACTGATTGTGTATAAAAGACCGTATTTCGCTGCGTATTTTAGATGAGTATGGATGGTAATTTGTATGTATGTGGGCATCCGTTCACCCCACGGGGTCGGACCCTCCTTTTGTATGATATCATGTATGTTTAAATTGATACAGAGACATGTTAGGTTACTAAATTCACCCCCGGGTCCCATTTTTGGGTTCAAGGTGTGATAGCTTGGTATTAGAGCTAACGAGGTTGTTAGGTCTTATAGACTTGGTTAGGAGTATCGATGTGTACATACCAGAGTATAGGATGTAGGGAATGGGTAGTGTTGGTCTAGGGTTGTTCGGTTACTAGATTGGGATGTGTCAGCGGTATTCCGTGTTTTTCCTAGAATGATGATTCCAGTAAAGGCAGGGCAGACCATTGACATTTTTCATGTTGGTGTGAAGGGACAGGCTTATACTTGTGAGAGTAATAGTTGACATGATTAGGTCTATGATTATGTTAACTGTGTACGATATAGGGATTCTAACCGATTCCAATCATATTTTCAGAATCGAGCCAAAGGATAATAACTTGGGGAGTGGCTCTGAGGAGACGCCAAGTGATGAGTCTCCTTCTATATCTCATGGTTTAGCGAGACAGGTGATCCGTGAGATTGGGCGAAGTGTTAGGAGACGCAAAAGCTCTCCTACTGATGCAGGGTGTACCATCGAGAGGTTCACACGCATGCACCCTCCGACATTTATGGGAGAACCTGATCCGATAGTGGCGAAGGACTGGGTCGAAAAGACCGAGAGGATTTTGGAAGTCCTTCACTGCACTAAGAAGAAAAATGTCTTGTACGCTACCTTCTAGCTAACTAGGGAGGCAGGGCGATGGTGGACAGCACTGAGCCTGCTGGAGAGGCAGAGAGCTGGTCCATTTGGTATAACGTGGGGCCGCTTTAAGGAGGTATTTTTTGAGAGATATTTTTTGATTTCCACTTGGGATGCGAAGGCTGATGAATTTTCAGGCCTAATACAGGGAACATTGACGGTGCAGAAGTATGCTGCCAAATTTATTGAGTTATCTCGATTCGTGCCGTACTTGGTTCCGAATGAGCACGAGAAGTCTTGGAGGTTCGAGAGGGGTCTGACGAAAGACATTCTCCGTCTTGTGGGGATGCTGTAGATCCGTGAGTTCTCCATCCTAGTGGATAAAGCCACCATAGTTGAGACTGATTTTCAGGGAGATGAGGTAGTGCAGGTTCAGGGGAAGACGCCAATATCTTCTAGTCCTCAGAGTGGTCCTCAGCAGAGTCAGTGGAAGAAGAAGAAGAATTACAGCTCTGGTTATCGGTATAACATCAAGCGGCCGAGTTCTCAGGGGGATCCATCCTCCGCACCATGCGCCAAGTGTCGTAAATGGCACGATGGTGAATGTCAGCCATTTTGGGGTGTCTGCTACAACTGCGGCAAGTTGGGCCACATGGCAAAGAGCTGTCAAGAATAGAGGAGGATTATGCCTGCACAAAGTCAGAACTATGAGAGTAATCAGATGCCTTGGGTGAATTTCCAGGCAACCACGGCTCCGACGAGAGTATATTCACTTACTCCAACAAATTCGGAACACGCTGGGAACGTGGTGACAGGTACCATGTTATTGCTTTCAAAAAGAGTTGTTGTCTTATTTGATTCTGGGGCAACCTATTCATTCATATCTGCTAGATTTACGAAATTGTGTGGGGTTGAAACCCAACTTTGGGATGAATGTTTGGCGGTGGCTACGCCGACTGGGAGTGTAACAATTTGTAGTAAGATGTTAGCAAACTACCTAGTTGTGATTCATGAGAGATTGCTACCAGCAAATCTTGTAGTATACGGCATGTCAGGTTTCGACATCATACTGGGAATGGATTGGTTGTTCTCCAGCTATGCAGTGATTGATTTTCGTAAGAAGGTAGTAGTGTTCAGACCTCCTGGGGAGCAGAAGTATGAGTTCGTGGGATCATGTGTGCATTTAATGCCACAGATTCTATCGACACTACAGGCGAGGAGGTTACTCTTAGACTGGTGTCAGGGGTACCTAGCTTGTGTGCAGGAACTGCAGCGGGATGAGTTGAGGCTCGAGGATATTCGAGTGGTCAACGAGTTTTCGGATGTGTTTCCTAAAGAATTATCCGGCTTACCTCTGGATCGGGAGGTGGAGTTTGCGATAGAGTTGCAGCCTAGTAAGGCACCGATCTCTAAAGCTCCATACCGGATGGCTCCAGTAGAACTTCAAGAATTGAAGGAGCAGTTGCAGGAATTATTGGACAGGGGATTCATTCAACCTAGTGTTTCGCCCCGGGGAACTCCAGTATTGTTCGTGAAGAAGAAGGATGGGTCAATGCGTATGTGCATTGACTACCGTGAAATCAATAAAGAGACGGTGAAGAACCGTTACCCTTTGCCTCGTATAGATGATCTTTTTGACCAATTGGAGGGAACACATGTCTTTTCAAAGATTGATCTACAGTCAACGTATCATCAGGTGAAGGTTAGATCTGAGGATGTAGCGAAGATTGCTTTCTGAACCAGATACGACCACTATGAATTCTTGGTTATGCCATTTGGGTTTACCAATGCGCCGGCAGTGTTCATGGATCTGATGAACCGGGTGTTTCATGTGTACCTGGATCAATTCGTAGTGGTGTTCATTGATGACATTCTGGTATATTCGAAGAGTTCGGAATAGCATAAGTACCATTTGAGGTTGGTAATACAAATTCTACGGAAGAAGAAGTTGTATGCTAAGTTGAAGAAGTGTGAGTTCTGGTTAAGTCATATTACATTCTTAGGCCATGTGGTTACTGGTGATGGTATATCAGTTGATCCTAGCAAAATTCAAGTTGTGGTCGATTGGGTGAGGCCGAAGAATGTGCAGGAGGTTCGAAGTTTTCTAGGACTGGCGGGTTACTATCGTTAGTTCGTAGAGGGTTTCTCTAAATTATCTGGACCTCTAACATGATTGACAAAGAAGGGGGTGAAGTTTGACTGGACTCGTGATTGCGAGCAGTGCTTCCTCGAGTTTAAACACCGGCTGGTTACCTCTCTAGTATTGACCATTCCTTCAGGGAATGAGGGTTTTTTGATCTATAGCGACGCATCTCTAAAAAGTTTGGGATGTGTTCTTATGCAACAGGGTAAGGTGGTAGCTTATACTTCTCAGCAACTTAAGGAGTATGACAAGAATTACCCTACGCATGACCTAGAATTAGCTGATGTTGTTTATGCCATAAAGATCTGGTGACACTACCTGTACGATGTTCAATGTGAGATTTTCACTAACTACAAAAGCCTCAGGTACTTTTTCACGTAGAAGGAGTTGAATATGAGGCAGAGGCAGTGACTAGAGTTGATTAAGGACTACGATTCTACGATCAGTTATCACCTGAAAAAGGCTAATGTGGTAGCAGATGTGTTGAGTTAGAAGTCAGAGCATGCAGTAGTAACTACAGTTATAGCTCAACATCGTATCAAACGGGATCTGGAAAGCCTTGTCGTGGAGTTAGTCTCTGGTGATCATCAGGCTTTCATTGCTAGCTTGGTGATCCAGCCGACCCTGTTTGAGCGTATTAAATCCGCACATGCTAGTGATGCGGAGTTAGCTGGGATTGTGGAGAAAGTGCAGCAGGGTTTGGCAGCGGGTTTTAACATCTTTGATTGAGGTGTCTTAAGATTTGAGACCAGGCTATGTGTTTCAAGCAATGAGGAGATTAGAAGAACAATTTTGGAGGAAGCGCATCGTTCTCTGTATATGGTACATCCAGGTAGTACGAAGATGTATCGGTATTTGCGCGAGTCTTTCTGGTGGAGTGGTATGAAGAGGAATATTGACCGGTTCGTGTAGCAGTGTCTGATGTGTCAGTAGGTGAAAGCTAAATATTAGAGGTCGGTAGGGCCATTGCAGCCTTTGCCTATTTCGGTGTGGAAATGGGAGCACATTTCCATGGACTTTGTTACCGGATTTCCACCAGTGCTTCACGGGCAGAATGCTATTTGGGTAATCATGGACAGGTTAATGAAATCTGCTCATTTTGTAACGATGAAGGTCGGCTACCCTTTGAGTAGGCTAGTGGACCTGTATGTACATGAGATAGTGAGAATGCATGGAGTACCAGTGTCCATTGTTTCAAATCGGGATCCGAGGTTTACTTCTCGATTTTGGAAGAGCTTACAGGAAGTATTGGGGATGAAGCTTATTTTTAGTACAGCATTCCACCCCCAGACTGATGCACAGTTAGAGAGGACGATGCAAATCTTGGAGGATATATTACGGGTCTGCGTATTAGACTTTGGTGGTGGTTGGATTTAGTTTCTGCCACTAGTGGAGTTTGCCTATAACAATAGCTTCCAAGCTAGTATAGGGATGGCACCGTTCGAAGCTTTGTATGGTCCGAGATGTCAATCTCCTTTGTATTGGGATGAGGTCGGTGAACGGCAGGTTTTAGGACCTGAACTTGTGCAGTAGGCGTCTGAGAAGGTGGGTTTGATCTGGGAGAGGATTAGATCAGCTTAGAGTCAGCAAAAGAGTTATGCAGATGTTCGCCATCGTGAGTTAGAGTTCAAAGTGGGAGGTAAGGTATTTTTATGTATCGCTCTGATGAAAGGGGTGATGAGATTTGGGAGGAAGGACAAGCTGAGCCCGAGGTATATCGGACCATTCGAGGTACTTAAGCGAGTGGGTCCGGTATCCTATAGAGTTGCGTTACTTCCAACACTTTTGAGGGTCCATGATGTGTTTCACGTATCCATGTTGAGGAGGTACGTGTTGGATCCTTCACATGTGATTAGTTATGATGAGTTAGAAATTGGGGATACTTTAGCGTATGAGGAGATACCTATTCAGGTTTTTGACCATAAAGTTTAGAAGCTTCGTACTAAAGAAATACCGTTGGTGAAGATACTGTGGCAAAACCACGAGGTTAAGGAAGCTTCTTGGGAACTGGAAACGGAAATACGCTGGAAGTATCCACAGTTGTTGTTAGTACTTGGATAGCAAGGTGGTATGAGTATGTATGTATGTATGTAAACCTCTGTTATCGTATTGTATTTAGTGGTTAGTCTCTGGGAGAATCCTATTATATTGTAAGCTCCCGAGACCGTGTATGTAGGTAACCACAGTATTCCTCCACCATAAGTGAGGGAATGTATGTATGTATCGTAACGGGGCTGCGTATAAATGGCCGCCGTATTCTCTAGATTGTGAATGTATGTATCTTAATGGGGTTGTGTATAAAGGGCTGCCGTATTCTCTAGAGTATGTATGTATCGTAGAGGAGCCGTATATAAACGGCTGTTGTTTCACCTCAGAGTATGTATGTATGTAGTAGTATGAATATGTTGTAATGAGAGATTGCAAATTTTGAAGGACGAAATTTTTGTAAGGAGGGTAGGTTGTAAGAACCCAAACCATGATATATGGGTTTATTATGTAAAAGAGGGAAAAAAAATGGAATTGTACAGACTTCGTCGATGAGGCCATAATTCATCGACGAAGGTTGAAGGCTTCTCGTCGACGAAATTCAGAAGCTCGTCAACGAGTGAATGCCGAGAGGTTCAGGAAAATTGGAATATCTGGCTCATCGACAAGGCTGCCGAATCGTCGACTAGGCCGCCGACTCGTCGACGAGGCTAGTGGAGAATTCGTCAACGAGGAGGCCATTTCGTCGACGAATCCACCCGAGTCAAAGGTCCCATAAAAGGATATTTTGGTTGCTTTGAGACTAAGTTTCCTAAACACTCTCTCTCTCTCTCTCTCTCTCTCTCTCTCTCTCTCTCTCTAGAACTCTCCCTACACACTCTCTCTCTAGTTTTCTTTGCCGATCGTTGTCGGTTTGTAAATCCAAAGTTACTACGAGGATCAGTGAAGAATTCTCTACGATTTTAGCGAATTGGAATCTCGTTTCGAGTGATTTCGGGTTTCGGGCTAAAATCGAGGTACGGCTCGATTTTCGTTTCTGATTCAGTATATGTGTAGGAGTATGGATTGTAAGCGTGTACTGTACTGTGGTTTGTAGGTTTTGGAGTCTCGATTTATAGTTTTGAGGACTGTAGAGTTTGTAGTGGAATTTGGGTTAAGGTAAGGGGATTCTGTTTATATCAGTTTATTTTCGAAATCAAGATCGGTAAGCTTGTAGGCTACGATTGTATGTATGTTTTGGCAACTTATTTAGGGAAATCTATCAAGTAAAAATACAGGATTTTCGGGTTACAGTTTTTGGGAAAAATTGGGGATTTCGGGTATCATCTCTACTTTGTTTTGGAAACTGTTGGTTTTGTTAAAATGGTACTGTTGAGGTGACCGTAATCCATATTTGCATAAACTATATTCTTGAAATTGCAATGGATTGATTTGCCATAAACCAAATAAGTGTGGTATGTATGGGTGTATGTATTTGTTCCAGCTATTTGTAAAACAGCTATGTGGCGGCTAATTACCGTACGCTGAAATGTATAGGAACGTGAATTCCAAATGATTCAGGGATTTGTAAAACTGCCATGTATCGGTTAACTACCGTGGGCGAGAGTGGTCGGCTTTATATCCGAGGTGTGAAATATCACTAGTATGTTCTGGCTGGTCACCAAAGGGTGTGTTCTACACTATATGTAGCCATGTAATCAATGTGGGCCTGGGTCATCGCATTATAGTTGCATATGTAGCAATATAATCAATGTGAGACTAGGTGACCTTGTGTAGTTGCGTATGGAGCAATGTAATCACTATTGGGCCTCAATCGTCATAGCGTAGTTGCATGTGTAGCAATGTAATCGCTGTGAGACGAGGTGACCTTGTGTAGTTGCGAACTAGTGTGACGACACTGACCGTATGTTTGGGTATCGTATGTACTGGAATGGTTTTGTGAAAATACTGGAACTGTAGGGAACTGTATGTATATGTATGAAACTATATGGAATTGTTTTGAACTGTATCGTATTTTATAGTGTTATGATGTAAATTAACACTGGTATGCCACACACTGATATAACCCGTTTTCTTCCTTACTGAGAGATGTCTCACTCTGAATGTACGTACAATGTTTTTCAGGTCCTTCGAGTAACCGTAAGTAGCATCCTAGCGTCTGGAAGTAAGGGTGTCATAGCTGTTACTAGTACCTATTAGGTATGAGTTTTGTATCCAGGTAGTCGGGTTGGTTTTGTAGACACCTGGTGTATGTTTTTGTATTATGGGAATGTATATCCTAGTTTGTGTAGACTCTGGTATGATACTGGTTGTGTATAAAAGAACGTATTTCACTGCTTATTTTAGATGAGTATGGATGGTAATGTGTATGTATGTGGGCATCCGTTCACCCCACAGGGTCGGACCCTCCTTTTGTATGATATCATGTATGTTTAAATTGATACAGAGACAGGTTAGGTTACTAAATTCACCCCCGGGTCCCATTTTCGGGTTCGGGGTGTGACACTCATCTTCAATTTTAGGTACATTTACCTTATCAATTACTTTCATGGGATCATGATTTCCCTTAGTAACTATTTTTTATACCTTCCAATCTACATTTAATAGGTATATGCTCATCCTATGTTTCCAATAGGTGTAATTTACACCACAGAAGATTGGTGGTCTGGTGGACGAGTGTCCCTCACTAAATGGAGTTACACCAATGTGTGTCACGTGATCTTTTTACAAATGATCAATTAAGTCTATATAAACTCGCTCTGATACCAAATGTTAATTCAGGTGTAATCCCAAGAGGGGGGATGAATTGGATATTTTTAAATTCTTTCAAATTATTTACCACTTAATCCCTATTTCTATATTTAACAAATCAATTTCAAGGATTTAAGACTGATTTAAATTATTATATCAATGAATTCTTTTCATCCAATTAATTGTTAAGTGTGTGTGGGGTTATTCAACATACACGTGCAAGATAGATATTGAAATGTGTTGCAGAAAATAAAGGGAGTAAAGGAAGAGAGAAGGCAAACACAATTTTTAAGAGGTTCGGTCCACCCGGCCTACGTCCTCGCCTTGAGCAACCCACTCAAGGATTCCATTAAATCCCTGCTCCTTTAACTGGGACGGACCTTCCCTTACATTCGCTGCTTACAAGAGGCACAACTTCCTCCTCGCCTGGTTCACAACCCGAATCATGATTACAATATATAATGTCAAATCTGCAAAACAACTCAAGATTCACTTCTGACAAAGCTAGTGAGTACAATTGAAACCTAACACATATCCATATGATGAAACTTGAAGCTCAGTATGTATGTAATGATACAATCGTTATATGAATGATATGCTTCAACCAATTTCCCTTTTATCAAATTTACAAGTAATGATATACATGAAAGTTTTGGAGAAATTAGGGTTCTAGCTCAACTTGCTAAATGCATGAATATCATATGTGAACTTATCAAAAGATTTGTCTTGAATATTATAACGATCAAAATCAATAAGCTTTCTTTCAAATATTCAACCACAATATGATCTTTGTAATATGCAAGTATATATACATGATATGATTTCCAAAAATCAAATACCTAATATAATATTTTTCAGAAAATATCCCTCAATAATATATATAGTTATGAACACTATGGATATTTAATCAAGTGAGTTTGTAATATTAAAAATGTCAAGTCTTTAACTGAAAACACACTTGAATTAAAACCATTTAACCAAGGGTAAAAACTTTTCTCAAGTAGTGATCTTATCAAAACGATTTAATATATGCACACTCAAGATCAACCTCTCAACAAATATTCAATAATAGATTTTGAGATGAAAAACTCTTTGAAAAATAAATATCAACAAGCAAATCAGTTTAGATGAAAAACTCTGTGAGAATAAATATTAACGAGCAGATCGATTTACCAAACCTCAATACCAAAATGAAAGCACAATGGTTGCTAGATTGCCTTTTGAAAATCGAGATAGCTTTAGCTCAGATTCGACGTATAAACTTTGAAATCCCAAGCAAAAGTTTCAGCAGTGTGTTTCCCAAAGTTGTGCTAATCTTACAATATGCTCAACCGTATGCCAATGGTTCGTTCTCTCTTTACTTCTTGTTTCTCTTGTGGGGCACTAGGGTTTAGATGTTGATTATATAGGTAATCTTGCCCTTAGAATGAATCTTAACTGTTGGATAAAAAATAACTCGCGTGTTCTCTCATTAAAAATCAAAATTTTTAATCTTCCCGTAAGTTCGGATGACAGAGGGTTAGAGCTCAGACGACTGAAGTTCCTTAGAGCTTCAAAAAATTAAGCTGGACACAGGGTTAGACGATTGAAGTTGGGGTTCAGTCTTCTGAAGTTTCGGGTTCGGACGATTAAAGTCTGAGTTCAATCTTCTAATGTGCTTTTTCCAGGTTCTTTGTTTCACCATTAATTCTTTAGACGGCTAAACTTAATCTTCGATCTTCTAAAGAAATTTTTCAGACGACTAGGCTTAACTTCGGTCTTCTGAAGTTAAATCTTCAGACGACTGAACGTGGAGTTTGGTCTTCTGAACTGATTATTTTTTGGATTTTTCCTTTTTAGTTTCAAAAATCTACTTTGCTCTCTTTCTTCGCTCTTTTATAAAATATTTTTTGAGGTTTCAAAAACAATCTCTAAGTGCATAAATATCCCCTAAAGGTGTTCATGAGATGCATGGGTCCTAAGGTCAGTTTAGGGTATATTTTGAGACTTAAATTAAATCATATGAAATATGTGAATACATTAATTCTAAATACCCATTCTCATGACAATCTTGAACTTGCTGTTTGCATCTTCATTCTTCAACTCTTTTAGTTCAATGGATTGTGCCAAGATGTATATTCTCTAATCTTCATGACTTCCATGACTTATTATCCTTCTGTGCATGCTAAATATTGTTCCTGTTCACAATCTCAATGCACAGATCAAATACCAAGTGATTTGTCATTATCAAAACAGGATTGGACTCAGAGAGTCAACATAGGGTCTCGTCGACGAACATAGGGCTTTCAACGATGAGCATCCTTATTGGGTTCGTCGACAGGGACATTCGTCTCATTGACGAGAAATTACCAAGAAGGTCATTTACAGCGCCTGAATCTCGTCAACAAGGAGTAGGCGTTTGTCGATGAGACTACTGCTTTGACTCGTCGATGAGGTGACGTGGCTCGTCGATGAGGCCACGTGGACAACATTTTACATATAGATTTAAAGCGAATTTTGATGATAGAAAATCATTTTTTTTTTTACATTTCTCTCTCTCTCTCTCTCTCTCTCTCTCTCTCTCTCTCTTTACATGGTTCCTCTGACTTCTCTCCAGAAATCCGGCTCTGTCTCTCCCCGGTTCGACGATCAAAAGCCACCACGGTGATCCTGAGGAGATTCTCTACAACATAACTAGAGCAAAATGTTGGTTTGAGAAGTTTGGGAACCATCCCAAAACCAAGGTAAGTAGAATATTTGAATATAGTTAGTTTTACCAAGTTCATTTGAACCCAGATTTTGTATTATATGAGAATATACTAGGGTTTTGTGAAGTAAAATCAGGGTATTATATTTTTAGGAATAGGGTGTTTTGGGATCCTGCAGGCGAGGGTTGAGGACCCCAGTGGGTGGTATTTTAGGAACACAGGTAAAATGATATATGGATTATAGTTTAGGAATTGTGCATATGTGGATTTGGGAAAATATGTATGTGATGATTATTTAGGTGAATTTAGTTGTTTCATAGGGAATTATACGTGTATTATCTCAGAATGTTGGAATTATAAATGCCGCACATGTGAGACTGTAAATAGCAGTTTGTGTTCAGATAGTTAGCTAAGGGAAATATGTTATGCTAGGAATTTTAGTATGATTATCAACATAAATTACATGTTTTACCATATTATTATTATTATTCAGATTATAAAATATTTATAGCAGAAAATATAGATTTTAGAACATGTGTATTTATCTATTTAAAACGTGTGGCATAAGCTTATAGAAAATTAGCACAGTATATTTATGCAGCTACAAATACCAAGTTTTACAGTATATTAGTAGAAATACCATGGAATATATATATATATATATAACAGATAGAAATTACATAGTACATTTAGAAACATGATTTACAATTTATGTAACGAAACATATATTTTCAGCGTTTTTAGAATACTATGATTTCATAACCATAACACCCAAATACTCATATATTCAGATTGATATTCAGTTATACAGATATTAAATATTCAGTCAGATATTCAAATTTTTAGATATTTAGATCAGTTTGACAGTGTTATGGTTGTTTTAAAATCATGATAAAATAGTAATATAGATATTTCAGTTACATACATAGTATCAGACCCTAATTAACCAGATTCAGTCAGCAGAGCACGGTACTGTAGCTATATTCAATTCAGAGTGCAACCATATAACTTAGATAGTATGTGGATTTTCAGCAATCGATCGTGCCTACGTTGTGGACAGGCTCCCCGTTAGTTAGGGTTAAGGAGGTCGATCTGACTTTTAGAGTTCAATTGACTTATCCTGGTCGACTAGCCAGGATAGGCCCTGTCTTCGAGCAGCACAACCCTGTCATGAGAGGTTAAATCATGACTTTCAGTTATCCATCCAAGTAAATTTTCTCAGTTATTTTATATATATATATATATATATATATATATATATTCAGATTTATAGAAACCGTAGACATACTTATAAATACTGGAAGTATTATGAATAGAATATTTAGAAAAACAGTTTATGTTAAGCAACTTAAGTATGAGCTATATTGTAATACTTATACTTGTTTTCTCAAACTCAGTTATTTATGGTATTTCTAAATCAATTTTTACAAATATGTAAACTCACCTGCCACACACTAGTAATAACATATTTCGTATTACTGAACATTATCTCATCCTAGTGATTTAACATTTTTCTTATGATCTAACTAGGCGAGCAGATCAAGCTCACAGGTAGAGGGGATTACATTACTGCCCTGATTGTAGGGTAAGTATTTTGGGTAGTCATTTTTGAGTAGTCCCTGGGTTTAGATGAGGATATTTTGAAAATGGTTATGTATGTATATTTTGGGAAGAATTCTGTCACTCTGGTATTGTATATATGGTTATGGTTGTATGTATCTTGCTTCCAGCTACTTAGGTAGCTTTTTGTGTCTCAGATTCCACGAGACCTACCTGGACCATGATGTTGGATTGTTTGAAATTAAAAGGTATCAGAGCAATGGAATTTTACAGTTATATATATATATGATATGTAAAATCAGGTCGTTACATTCACTAATACTCTACTATTAGTGACGGTTTTGAAATTCGTCACCAATACTCTACTATTAGTGACGATGTTGAGCGGAGCCAATGTAGAATCTATAATGATGGTAATCATTCACTAATGCTCTATTATCAGTGATGCTTTTAAAATTCTTCACTAATAATTATTAGTAACGGTAGGTCTAGCTACTAATTCAAAACCATCACTAATACTTCTAAAACTGTCACTAATACTATTAGTGACGGTTTTGTGATTATTAGTGACAGTTTTGATCCTTCACTAATAACCTTATTTTTTGTAATGATGCTACATTATCATATTAAACCTTATATTAACAACTTTGTATGTGTAAACATAACATTTCTAATGTAATATTATGCTATTTTGATTGAAATTACCCCTTAATGATGCACAAATGACCTTGACCCACTAAAATGCATCGCATCTAATCTGCTTCGGTTTTCAGCATTTATTCTATATAATTCCTACATAATAGATTTAATGAGATCATAATCCACTTTGATACCAAAAAGTAGTACTAATTTAAACACATTACCTCGTAGTGAGGATCACAAAAATATCGACACACTAGCTCCCAAACTTCATGGGAGATCTTATCGAACGAGTGTCGTTTAGCTTCATCTCCCATCTTCTTGAAATGTTTGTGCATGTTGTGCCGGTAACTCTTAGACCAAGCACATAAGTTCCGGGCACACGAGGTCCAAACCGAGTGGAGTCAGTCTCGACACATTCGTTACATTGAGTTGGACGTGCCAGAGGTTATGTTGCCTAAAAACTCCTTCTCAGAAGCTTTTTGCACACTTAAAAGTAAAGTTAGAATACAAACAAACTCAGCAAACTTAATGGATTTTAGAACTCAAGTGTCCAGGTAGGGCATATGAGGTCCATATCGAGTGGGGTATGTCCCAACACGTCCATCACATTGAGCTGGACATGCCATAGCTAATGGTCCCCAAAAACTCATCCCTAAGAGCTTTTTGTGCTCTTAGAAGTAAAGTTAGAATATAAACAAACTTAGCAAACTTATTAGATTTTAGCACTTAGGTGTCCAAGCCAAGCATACGAGGTCCAAACCGAGTGGAGTCAATTTTGACTGATCAAACTTAGCTATTTAAAGTTGTATCATTTTTTTTTTTAACTATGTTTGATCATTTTGCTATCAAATTATTTTTACTTATAGTACATACATATATATTCAAAAATTGTATACTAATTTTTTTTGTATAATTATTACTTTGTAGGATATTTGGGCTGTCACAAGAAGATGAGGACGATGCTGAGCACTACAGTCGGATGCAGATTTTTTTTTTTTATATATGAACAAATCATGTATTCTTGTTTATGAATAATCTATATTTTAATTTAGAACAATTTGTATTTGAACTTGTATTTGAATTTTGAACAATTTATGAATTTTTCAATAATTATGGACCAATATTATGTATGTTGAAATGTAATTACAAGTTTTTACAAAAATTAATGAATGATTTCAAAAAAAAATTAATTAGTTATAGTGATGGTTTTCAAACTGTCATTAAAAATATCACGTTAGACTATTAGTAACGGATATGCAAACAGTCACTATAAGCCCAATTATTAGTAATGGTTTGAAAACCGTCACTAATAGTAACAACAGTAAGTATTAGTGACGGTTTTGAAACCGTCACTAATAGTGGCACTGTTAGTGATGATTTTCAAACCGTTACTAATAATAACACTTATAGTTGAACTATGAAAGCTAATTTATTTATATCTATCTATCTTTCAAATAAAGAGGAGTTTTGGGGTACCATAAGCTCCAACATATTCCAATCATAGGATGTGTTGGAACTAATCTCACTCAATTTGGATCTCATATGTTCGATTTGGATACTTGAGTTATGAAATGAACTAAATAATTAAATTATGAAAACTATTTAGGTTATAATTTTATAACTTTCAAATCGGGAAGAATTTTAGAGCATTATGAGCACCAACATTTCCACTTCGATTTGATGCATGTGTAGGATCTGATCTTACTCGATTTAGACCTGATATACCCAATTTGAACAATTGAGCTTCAAAATTAACTAAGTAATTAGAATATGAAAACTAATTTGATTCTAAGTTTCTTACTTTCAAATTGAGAATATTTTTGGGGCACCATGATCAACACTTCCACTTCAACCTCAACCTCATGAACATGTGAAAAGTGATATTGCTCGATTTTGACCCAAAACTAAGTACTTAAATTATGAAAACTAATTTTGTTTTAAGTGTCTAACTTTCAAATCGAGAAGAGTTATGGGGCACCATCAACTCCAACACTTTCACTACGACCTCAAGAACGTGACATAATTTATCTTGTTCAATTTGGACCTCATATGTGTGATTAGATACTTGAGTTTCAAAATAAACTAAGTACTTTAATTATGAAAATTAATTTGGTTTTAAATATCTAACTTTCAAATCGAAGAGAGTTTGAGTACCATGAATTCCAACACTGATCCCATTCGGTTGACAATTTTCAATTGTTTGCGAAAAAATTAAAAATCAAATTTTATAATTTTTAATTGTTTTGACAACATGTTAGAATACTCTAATATCTACAAATAACTTTTTTTTTTTTGGAATAAATTATTCATTTTTTTCATACTTTTTACTTAAAAATAAAATAAAATTGTCATATGAATTTAAAATATAATTAAAATAGAAATTTCAATAATTTTTTTTTTAAAAAAAAATTGAAAAATAATAAGTCATTTACATACTATTTTTACTATATTTCAATTATCATATACAATAAGATTGTTCTCCTAAAGTGAATTTTGAAATAAAATAATTGAGTAAAATAATTATTGTACTTTTCAATTTTATTATAATATTTCTTATTTATTACTTTGTACTTTTATTGTTTTATTTGATTGAAGAATAAAAATGAGTATGTGTTTAATCAAGTTCTTAATTTATTTTACTACTAAAACTATCAATAAAACAGGCAACTAGTTTTTCGATTTTTGAATTTTAATTTTTATTTCTTATTTTTATTTTTATAATTTTTCACAATAATATTAAACGACATCTCACTCTTACTCTTTTATTTTCCTCCTTTTGGGCCGATGCAATATTAGTTTGGCGGGTGTGTCTGTATTTGTTGCCAACCCAATCCACCCTGTAAACTCGCACAGGAAAGTTCAGAAGAAGGGAAAAACGACACGTCAAATGGGGACCTGGTTTCCGGGCTCCCACGCCAAAGCAGTAACACCTTGTATCACCGATGGCATATATATATATATATATATATATATATATATATATATATATATATGTGCGTACGTACGTGCAGAGCCATGTGAAATTATTAGGTCTTACGGAGCAATACAAGGTATGGGCGAGTCCCCAATTATTTGTTTTCGACAATCATTCTCATGCAACTCTCCTTTCTGAACTTTTAACTGCGCGCAGAGGGATCATTTCTGATCTGCTGCCCCATCCTGCCCCCGTCTCCTTGCTCCTCTCTTTCCATTCATCTCACAGTTTGAGCCCGTCAGATTGTTCAAGTTTGTTCTCTGAGAACGAAAGGCCCCAGAGGCATCCCTCTGGTCGAGCTACCTTGCAGCGTCTGCCCCTGGCTTCAGGTGCGTGCCCCCCTCCCTTTTTTCCTTTTTCTCTTTTTGGGTTGTGCAGTTAATTGATTATTTCATTTTAGTAGGTAGCACTGTCAGCTACACAGTGTATTGTCGTGATCAAGGTTCTGTTTAGCTTAATATTTATTCTAAATTTGAGATAGAATGAACTAGATCATGGCAAATTGTGCAGAGCTATATATAATAATTTTAAAAAATCAGAATCAAATATAGCTTAATTATTTTCAGAAGGTAGAGTTCATTAACATTCATTGAGTGATCAATTTTTTATTAGGTAAAATTCATCCACACCCATCAAATAATGATTTTCTATTTTTTATATCTTAGAAAATGTTTAGACATTATTTTTGAGTTTTTCTTAGAATTATTAATTAATTATAAAACTTATTACCATCAATCACTAAATTAAAAATTTATTTGGATTAAAATGCCTATTTTCTTATTTGTCATGTTTAATAACAAGTTTATAATTATTATTTGAAATATTATATCTTAATTTATTTTTTTATATTAATATATAACACTTGTTATTGAATAGGAATTCAAATTTCATACATATTCATTTACAGAGCAAAAAGTAAGACCTACTTAAAAAGTTATGTAAATTTGCTGGGGTCAAAGGATACCAGAAATCACTGGTTAACTGTTAAAAAAAAAAAATTTTAAAATTAATAACCTGTGACTAATGTAGAGCATCTCATGGCACTCGACGGCCTAACCAGCCGCTTCCGTCTTGACCATAACACCCCCAAAAAACGTGAGGTGGTGGAAGCTCTTCAACCTCAGAAAGCCACATCCAACACAAGTTACTTAAACAGGAGCAAAATGAAATTACCTAAACCACCCTCGTCGTCCTTGTGTTTCCATTAAAAAGGTTGAAACAATTGAACTACCTCTCGCTCTCTCTCTCTTAACGACTCACATGCAGCTTTCAAAACATCACTCTCCACTTTCTCCGGCCCCAGCTCACATATATCCATCAGCCTCTAACCCGGCCAACTTGTCAACATAAAGATATGATGCATCTAAACAGTATCAGACACAATACACCTAAAATATCTACACTGTTTATTTCATCTCCATCTGATATGACGAGGAGTTCCGTACTGTGAGCTTGGCTACTTTGTTTACACCCTCTTTATAATTAATTTCAATTTTTCATGCAGAAAGAAATGGAGAGGTCTGATCAATCTTCTCCAAATCCATCATTTCTCTTACCACCGCTGCCTCGAGACGCGCGTGGCTCGCTCGAGGTCTTCAACCCGTCAACCTACTCTTCCAGACCCACCAACCCAGCCTTCTCCTCCCCACCCACGCGGCAAAGCTGGGTAGACCCACATGGCAGCCCTGAACCCGTCCCGCCCAAGCTCTCCGACGCGCCTGGGAGGACCGGCGAGGTCGCCTCATGGATGGCCATCAAGGGCACCACTTCACCGCCGGAGGCCCTCAAGACTATCACCGCAGCTGCCGGCCACAAAGGTCTCGACGGCGGGCAAATATCTCCTGCACAGCCTTCAAAATTGCCCGGCGAAGTGGGGGAGGCAGCCCAGAGAGCGGCAGAATGGGGGCTGGTGCTAAAGACGGACACCGAGACAGGGAAGCCGCAAGGGGTGGCGGTGAGGACTTCCGGCGGTGACGAGACGAACAAACCGCCGGGATCCTCCGCCAGGCTCTCAGGGAACTCGCTTCGGAGCTCTGGCGAATTGTCCGACGACGGAACGGGGAAGGGGAAAGGGTTGAGAGTGTCGGAGGACGTAAAGGAGGCATTGTCCACGTTTCAACAGACGTTCGTGGTGTCGGACGCGACCAAACCCGATTACCCGATACTTTATGCGAGCGCCGGGTTTTTCAAGATGACGGGTTACACTTCGAAAGAGGTCATAGGGAGGAATTGGTACTGTAACAATAGATAGATACTTGGTTGTTTAAAGTTATATTTCATAAAATTGTCATCAATTTAATGTATACCTAATGAAATAATTAATTAACGGGCAATTGGTCTGATCGAATGGATCAGCCGGTTTCTACAAGGGGCTGGAACAGACCCGAAAGATGTGGCGCAGATAAGGGAATCGTTAGGGGCGGGGAAGAGTTACTGTGGGAGGTTGCTGAATTACAAGAAGGACGGGACGCCATTTTGGAACCTTCTCACAATTGCACCAATCAAGGATGACGATGGAAATGTTCTCAAATTTATTGGGTAAGTGGCGACCCTCTCCCTCTCATTATTAATTGATAAAATTTAAAATTATTTTGTTAATCAGTATATAACCTTGGTGCTTTAATCCTGAATTTTATGGTTATTATGGTACCTGTCACTATGAGGATATATGCCCTGTCGTTTTTATTTATTTGGATAAATTGCGAGCATCTGCCTTTTAAAATTTTAATATTTACATTTATTTAATTTTTGATTTAAAAAAAAAATTATGATTTTTTATTTTTTTGTGATCTATCCAGGCCTAGTCTTGTCTTAAGAACTTAAATAAACATATACATACATATTTTCATGTTCTTAAAAAACATATAGTGTATATATATTTTTTATTTGAAATATATTTTTATATTTTTCTATATATAAATATGTGTGTCTATGTATATGTGCGTGCGCGCATGTAACCCTTGTGAAAACCATTTATGGACCTCATGTTTAGGATTATTTCTTGCTAATTGATTGGATGAATTTTCAATAGATAAATGGTCATTTTAAAAAATTAGTAATAATTATGACTTTATAGCCTACAATGGACATGAATATAAAAGTTGAATTTGGAGGGAAATGGCAATGCAATACTTTTTTTTTTTTTTTTTAATAAAAAATCAAGTCTCTAGTTAATTTACATAAATTTAAATTGGAGACTTCAAAAAATATGCTTGCACAATCATATGTTACATATGGACAATTTCCTAAAGAGAAATTCAAGGGCGCCGGCAACCATATGTTAGAAAACATCTAATCTTGTGAAGATCTGTTGGCCATTCAATTAAGATAATGCACGTGTCACATCCAATAAATTAAGATGGAACATGGCAGATTCTATTTAGATTACAACAGATCACTGGGCATTTTATTTTTGAATTTTGATATATAGAAGCAATTCATTTCTTCGTGAATATAATCTGAGAGAGAGAGAGAGAGAGAGAGAGCACTGCAGGTTCTGTCCCTGTGGGTGTTGTCGTGTTGCTGCCAAATTGCCCTGCCTTCTCATTAGCACTGGCAACCATATGGTATGGGACCAAACAAAATTTCAATTCATTGGGCAGTAAAATAATGAGCTCGTAGTGCAGTGGTCCATTAACGCTGTCCACACCTTAATTGTATATATCCCAATCACCGAAAATGGCCATTAGATCGGAGCTTCAAAATAAGAATTTCCTGGGCCTAACCTAACCTATTGGGCTGCCCTTAGTTTTCCTCGTCCCTGCCCTACACTCGAGCCTTTAAGATGATGGAGCTTTCTGGCTGCAGATTGGCCGGAGCTCGGTATCACTCCGGACGTTTGTGGGTCCACCCCTTCATTGACACCACCAACATAGCAACGGTTGGTGATTGAGACGACATCCTTTATGCATGCTCCCTGTAGGCTGTAGGTGTATTGCCACCAGAATTAGATTTCATAAAAAATTTCAATTTTAAATGATATTACATTTTTAAACACTTCCATGTGTCTTGTTATGCTCTATCAAAAATCAGATAATTGAATTTTTCAGAAATTATTTTATAAACTGCAATATTACATGTTATTTTTTAAGAAAAAATTTATAGTGCAGGCATATTGAAAGATTTTTATGAAAATATGAAAGGTAAAACAGTTCAAGAAAAATAGGGAGTTAAGAAGATCATATAAACTTAATTTTTTTTAATTTTAAAATAAATTGTAATTTATTAAATTATTTACACACACACACACAGATATATATATATATATATATATATATATATAGATATAAATATTATTTCTAAATATTTCAATTAAAAAAAACTAGTAAACCAATGACCTTTTTGGAAGGATGATTAAATTTTTAAAAATGACAAAATTATGTAAGGTTCCTTCCCTTAATAGTACACATGTATATATATATATATGTTATATAAAAGGTAAGTTTCTCCATTTTTTTCATATTTTAATTTTTATACATTTTTATTAAATACTAATAAATAAAATAATTTTCATTTATAATTAATTTATAGTCAATGCATTAATATTTATAAATAACTTATAATTAATTAATGATTATCTAATGTTTTACTTCATAATATTACATTGATATTATTATAAAATATTTTCTAATTGAAATAAAAAATTAAAAAGAGATAAACATATCCAAATAAAAAAGTAAAGAATTGATTTATTTTTACAAATGAATGAAACAAAAGCATTATAATCAAACTAAATTAAAATATATCATATATAGTGCCATTACTCATACCTATCAAAATAAATAAATGAAGTTAAGATTAATTTTTTTGGATGTGAAACATATGCCAAATGGGTTCCGCTCAACATACATTTAATTCTAATAAAAGTGAAAATTACCCCGGCATGATTCATTTCAATTAAAAAAATAGCCATATGAACATATGAATGGACAAGTGCCCTATATAATTTCCTCAAGTTAAGGATCGAGATACAAAAAAACTAATAGTGAAAAAAAAAACTAATATGTCCTCAAAACTTAAAACGCTATTCTATTTTACGTTATTAGTTTAAGTGTTCGCAAGACATATAATGTGATTTTTTTTTTGTATTTTTTTTTTAAATGAATTGAAATTATATTCATGCCATTTCATTTGATTATGAATGGGGCGTGACACCCCTAGAAAAATTATAATTGGCTGTAGGGGCTATATGTATATATATAATGTGAAGTTTGAATATTGGTATTGATTGGGCAGAATGCAAGTGGAAGTGAGCAAGCACACGGAGGGGGCGAAGGATAAGATGGTCCGGCCCAATGGGCAGCCGGAGTCACTCATTCGATACGATGGTACTCCTCGCACACAAGCCTTCATACCATCTTGCTTCATTTCTTTTATATATTAACTTTCATTTATCATTGGAGTACTTCTTCATTTGTTCAAAACTATAGCTTAGCTTTGTGGGAAAGATAACAAAAAAACTTGCGGGGAAAACAGGGAGAAGAATTTGTTAGCCAAAAGAATTTGTTATACGTGTCTACATATATTAATAGAAAATATTATGAGGAAAGCATCCACCTACATGGGAGTGTTTTATTATTAGAGATTTTCCATATCATTTCAAACATGAGCACGAGTTGCTTCTAGATAGCAATTAATTAGCAACTTGAAATGTAAGTTTTATGATTGCAAAGCGAATGTTGAATGCAGAAAGATGAGTGAATGCTGCTCATTTTTCTTATTCAGCCTGTTGAACCCAAAAGGGATATATATACACATACAACTGAATAACAATCAATAGAATAACAGATTACTTATAATTGAATAACAAATAACGGAATGAAAATAACAATAAAACATAACTGAGTTTTAACAATAACAGAGCGGGAAATTGTTGGAGCAGAAGTGCAGTGGCTGGTGCAGAAGTGCAGTTGCTGATGGTTGTCATACTGCTAAGGAGAAACCAGATAACAGAGAAGCTAATAGAATTCTAATCATATTTTTTACATGCCCCCTCGAGATGGAGTATGAATATTGTGAATACCCATCTTGGACAAAATATTACTGAAAGCTCGAGAACCCCGTGTCTTTGTAAAACTATCACCCGGTTGACAATCTGTTTTGACATACATAGTTTTGATGGCACCTTGTTGAATAAGTTGCCAAATAAAATGAAAATCCACCTCGATATGTTTTGTTCGCTCATGATATACTAGGTTAGCAGCAATGTGGATGGCTACTTTGTTGGCACAAAATAGCGAGGCAGCCTGTGAATGTGGAATGTCAAGCTCACGGAATAATTGCAACATCCAAACTAATTCTGATGCTGCAGTACCCATAGATATTCTGATTCTGTAGAGGAACGAGAAACGACGGTTTGTTTCTTAGATTTCCAAGCCACAAGAGAATCACCAATGATAACATAAATCCCTGTTACTGAGCGTCTAGTGTCAACACAATCGGCCCAATCAGAGTCTAAAAAAACTTTTAGATGTGTTAAAGAAGAACTGGAGTTGAACAATCCTTGTGATGGTGCACCTTTAATGTATCTCAAGACACGTATAGCAGCACCAAGATGTGGTTTTCTAGGTTCAGTCAAGAATTGGTTGAGAACTTGTACTGAGTAAGAGACATCAGGCCTTGTAACTGAGATAAAGTAATCGACCAATTAATCTCCTATAATGTGTAACATCAGTCAATAAATCACCTTCATATCAAGAGAGTTTTAAATGAGGATCCATCGGAAAGTTTGCTAGCTTAGCTGCTAACATTCCAACATCTTCTAACAAATCAAGTGCATATTTTCGTTGGCACACCGAAATACCTTGTTTTGCTCAAGAGATCTCCGAGCCAAGGAAATATTTTAAAGGACCTAAGTCCCTTAATTTGAAGCGAGTATTTAAGAATGATGTAAATTTTGGAATTGGTGATGCATCATTAGAAACAAGCACAATATCATCCACATAAACCAATAGAGCAATAAAATCAGAGTATTGGAGAGCTTGGAGAACCATTGCCTTGAGGTCTGTTTTAATCCATAAAGAGATTTAAATGCAAAACTTGTGATTGTGATGAAGTATGATAACCTGGAGGAATAGTCATGTATACTTTTTTTTCAAGGTCCCTATGTAAAAAGGCGTTATTTACGTCCAACGGATGTAAGTACCAGTTATGAATAGCTAGCAAAGCCAAGATTGATCTCATTGTGTTCATCTTCACAAAAGGTGAAAAGTTTCTTGATAATCAATACCCTCACACTGTGTATAGTCCTTTGTGACTAGACGAGTCTTATATCGCTCAATGCTTCCATCAGCCTTATGCTTCACTTTATGAACCCACTTTCATCCTATGGGAGTCTTTACTGCCAGTAGGTTAGTGAGAGTCCGAGTCTTATTTTCCTTAAGTGCCCTAATTTTGACATCCTATGTAGATAACGGATGTCATATTGAAAAAATAGAGTGGATGATGGGCGCTTATAAACATAGGTGTCCCAAAACCTAATAACTTAAACTTTTTGGTCCAGTAGGTGCTCACCCATATATATCAAACCCATCATAAGGACTTCCTCAACCCTAGAAGATACAATGAAACTTTGAGAAATGATAATCAAGCAAGGATTTAATTTAGAGTTGAGTTTCTAGAAGTTAGTTTGGTCTATATATACCCAAGAGATCAATTGCAGAAGCTAAGCACACAAGTGGGTATCAAGGGATATTTTAGGTTCTAAAAGAGGAAAAAAAAAAATATAATGCGTTAGTGTCAAAACAGGTTTGGTAAAGTGGAAAGGTTCTTTGAGCATGTTGGGTGACACTTGATTTGACAAAAGTTAAATTTTTCACACACACAAAGAATAAGAAAGAGAATATATAATTTATAGCAATAGTCATAACATAAATCACTTATGAAATGTCTTGAAGTCTCAATAGAAAATCTTCGCCTTATATTTAAAGAGATTTTGAATTTGAATTTAGATAAGATGTAATATAAAATTATATTAAAATTTATTCAAATTCATTCAAATCAAAATTTTAAATTCAAAATTCGTACTACCAAAAGTCATGTGAGTGTATTTTGCCTACACTAGAATGTTTCCTAAATTTTTAGAGTTATGCAAAGTTGCGAAGACAATTATCTTTAATTGCTCTAAGCTTCTAACTATACTACAAAAAATTAATCTTTAACCACCCTCAGGGTGTGGTTCAGGTGGTAGTGCGGGCTACGGGAGTGCCTCTCACGAGGTCAGGTGTTCAAACCCTCCCGAACTCGTTTCCGCCCCTGACCTCCTGAATTTACCCTCCCTTTGGAGTTGTGGGGTCAACTTCAAGGGGCGCAGGATTAGTCACGTGGACCGTAAAACGGACGCGTGAATACCCGATGTGTATTCCAAAAAAAAAAATAATAATAATCTTTAACCAAGATAAAAGAGACCAATGTCAGTTTTTTTCTGCCACATGTCCTTTTTAAATATGCGGCAATTGGCATTGTTATTGACAGTTCCTTCTTAAAATACATAGCAAACAATTTTTTTTTGTTTTTCAATTCTTTCCCAAGTCTGGCGGTTGATTGTAGCCATAAGTTTGTTAATTACAAAGTTGAAGCCCGGCTGCCTAAACTAAAAAGGGGAAGGGGGGAAAAAAGAAAGAAAATGAAAAGGCGGGGAAAACGTCAGTGAACAGAACAGATGAAGAGTCAATTTCACAATGAGGTTTTGAGGGAGATGCACGTTGCATGTCTATGTTCCACTTCCAACCTTTGGTTGTTTTGAATTTTGACAGGAAGATCATCAATGAGAAAGCAAGTGGTTTTTCAGAAAACGAAAGATAAGTCCACCAAGCTCGTTTTGAATGGACAAATTTCCAATCCCACAATTAACTTGCTACAATTGAAAATAAATTCTTGGGGAAGGAAATGAATTGGAGCTGGGAAGTTTGTTCCCTTAACTGGGGAAGAACTGGAATTTCTTTCTTGTATAAATTTTATCGTGCGGTTGTTTATTTTCCCTCGAGCAATGCCGCGAATATGGCAGTTCTCTATTTTTTGTAGAATCTTTTCCTTCATGTGGCATCAACTCTCCTGTACTGAGCAGAATTTCTGGCTGTCAAACATTGTTCATCGGTAAAGCATTATCATCCCCCGGGGGGGGGGGGGGGGGGGGGGGTGTGGGGAACTAAGGGTAATGGCAAATTCACCCCAACAATTCACAGCTGCTCTTGCTTCTTGAGATTGGTATCAGATGTATATCAGCAAGTAAGGTCTTAAGGTTTTTGAGCAATTTGCAAATAACTGAACAGATTTTTCTGAAGTATGATTACCTTTTTATGAGTATCAAATATAAATCCTTTTTGTCTTCATAAAGATTCAATTGATTTACACTACTAAGCTGTTTTTGCAGCTCGTCAGAAGGAGATGGCTGCTAGCTCTGTATCTGAGCTTGTGCAGGCAGTAAACAAACCCCGGTCGCTCAGTGAGTCAACAAATCGTCCCTTCTTAAGGAAATCAGAAGAAGGTAGGGAACAAGAGAGACCAGAAGCTCTAACAAGGCGAAAATCAGAGAACATGGCTCCTCCTGGACCGAAGTCATATGGGAACAATGCTAGAATTGCAATGCAGCGCATCAGTGAGTTGCCTGAAAAGAAACAGAGAAAACCTGGCCGCCGCTCTTTAATGGGGTGCTCTTTCTTCTCTTTTATGATAAACTTTTTACTTTTTCAACTTTTGACTATATACTCCATTTATGCTCCTGTTACACCAAATAGATCTTATATTATTGCTTCAGGCTTATAAGGAAGAATCAATCCAATATTGAAAAGGAAAACTTTGATCATGGAGTTGTTTTAGATGATGATGGGAGTGATGATGAGATGCCTGACAGTGTCGATGACAAAGTAAGGCAGAAGGAAATGAGAAAGGGTATTGACCTTGCTACCACGCTTGAACGTATAGAGAAAAACTTTGTCATTACTGATCCAAGGCTTCCTGATAATCCCATTGTGAGATTCCCACTTCAAATTTTTAGTTCACATTATTGATTTCTGCTTTGACAATGTCTCTCTTGCTTTTAATTCATTTTGAGGTTATTGATATGGAATAAATGTGCAAGATGCTTATTTAAGGGTTCCGATTTTCAGATTTTTGCATCTGATAGCTTCTTGGAGCTTACAGAATACAGCCGAGAGGAGATCTTGGGAAGAAACTGCAGGTATACAATGATATCAATACATATGATTATGATCAAAGTTAAGCCTGCATAAAGTGCAAACCACTTCTTAATGACCTAAGTTGAATTTTAACATGCCTTATGCTGTTCTATTATATCTAATTTTTTCTAAGTCTCTGTTCATACATGAGAAATTTATTTCTTGAAAATGTTACATAGCTTGATGCTTGGTTTAAGCAGCAAAAATTGTATTCATACATGTGATGGCACGTGTTCATAACTGTCCTTGGGTTTTAACCATAGGATGTAAATGTACATTTCTTTTTAATTGATGTCTCAAAATTTTTCACTCATTTTGAGCATGGGATGTAAATACATTTCCTTTTCTTTTGATAATCACATGATTCAGATTTTTGGCCAATGATATATTCATCTTTGTTGCATGGTGTGCTAGCTCTTCAAAATCCAGCTAGACTTTTTGGGTTTCTGAATCAGATTCACTTTTTCACCTGTAGCTGGTCTGGTTGAGGCCTTCCCTGACAGTCACTTGGTTTATAATTGAGAATTCAGGATCTATCAAATAGTCCATGTTTTTAATCTGATTTTCTGGCACTATATGATCTGATTTTTTCACCTTCACAGCTGTCTGCAAGGAACCTAACAGCGTTTAGTGTTGTATATTTAAAAGCAGATAATACAACATCGAGATAAAACTTCAAACTTTGGTTTAGCAATAGATGACAAATCCTGAAGTGCTGAAAGGCTGAAACCTGAAATGTAAAATTGTGAATATGAACCATAACTAGAGATTAAAAGATTTACATATCCCTGGACCCATTAAGATCGTGGACCTAAGCCTAGAGGAGGAGCAATACAGCCATATGCTCAAGTTTTTGTTGCACGTGGCCTCTCCATCAGCATCAGATCATGAGAATTGTATTTGTAGTTCATAGGGCAATTTTTTTGTGGGATAGGGTGATTTTCCTTGCCTCCTTGTGGGTGCACAGTTTGGGTTTCTTTAAAGTTCTTCTGCTGTTTGAGCTTACTAGAGATTGGAAGGCTGCGCTCTTATAGTGGAGTTTTGGATTGTAATTTGTTTTCTCTATCTTTGGATTTTTCAGCTTTTCTAGTTGGTTGAGCAGGACTCCTTGTCCTCCAATCATCTATCCCATTTTTCAGGTTTAATAAATTTGTCTTCTTTTTCTATCCAAAAAGAAAAAAAATAATTCATAGCATATTTAATAATTATTCTTGCATTTTATTGAAAAATTTTACAAGGGCAAATTTGTTCACTAAAAATGCTAGCAGTATAGAAATATTAATACTTGTCAGACTAAATATAATTTACTGTGCTCTTTGGACTTTCATAGGTTTCTCCAAGGTCCTGAAACTGATCCTGCAACAGTGAGAAAAATACGGGACGCAATTGATAATCAAACAGATGTCACTGTACAGCTTATAAATTACACAAAAAGTGGTATGAATCCTTTCTTATGTCTTTTTCCTTGTCCAGATTTAAAGTGGACTGCTGGCTCATTCTAGAGCAGATCTCTGTGATTTTTTTTTTTTGGGTTCAATTTGGTTTTCGGAATGAACGATTGAAATAAAGGACAGTGCACCAATAGATTCCCTTTTTTTTTTCTCTCATTAATTCCAAGAACCAAAGTGAGGGGAAGTATACATAAATTATCTTATTGTTCAAAGTGAAATCAATAAATTACTGTGACTTGTAATAACAATCAGCCTCTGATTAAAGAACTCCCGCCAATATTAAAAATATTATATAGGAAGTTTTTTAAAGCATCATAGAATAATATTTATGTATATTATTTATTACAATTCAGCTAAGAAATGGAAAAAAATAGTATATAATATGGTAAGAAATATCTGTTCTTAGTTTCTTTCTAACTGTGGGATGATGGCAGAATGATAAAAAAAATTGAAACTTGATCCTTTTTTCTCTGCTATTCCTCTTACAATCATCTGAATCATTTGAACTAATTCAGGTAAAAAATTTTGGAATCTATTTCATCTGCAGCCTATGCGTGATCAAAAGGTACAATTTTCTGAAAAATCATCAGGAGCCTGTGTGATGCTTTGGTTAGCAATATTTCTTTTACGTTAGCCCTGTAACTAGTCAATTGCCTACAAAATTGTTTGTTTGTTAACAGGGAGATGTGCAGTATTTTATTGGGGTACAACTAGATGGTAGTGAGCATGTTGAGCCACTTCAAAACTGTATTCCAGAGTCTGCTGCAAATGAAAGCTCAAAATTGGTCTGAACTATCTATAAATGATTCACTCATATTTTTTGAATCTACTTTCAAATTTCTTGTCAGTGTCAGCTGATTATATTTTTTTTATTAGACTCTTGCACATCTGAAAATTTTATGCTAGCTAAAGTTACTTTTATTTCTGCCTAGAGATTGTTTCAGTTTTCTTTTGACAAGTTTTTTGGTCAGAAAAATTTATTAAATTCTTATTAGTCTATTTTATTAAGTTTGACAAAGTTCCACTTCAGGTGAAAAAAACAGCAGAGAATGTTGATGAAGCAGTCAGAGAACTTCCTGATGCTAATTTGGTAATGTTTAAATATCAAGCCACATTTTTGTTAAATTTCTATGGGTGCAATTATGAAAACATCTATTTCATTTTGCAACTTGCAGAAACCAGAGGATCTGTGGATTAATCATTCAAAGGTGGTTCTTCCAAAGCCGCATAGGAAGGACAACCCTTCATGGAGAGCCATCCAAAAGGTATAATAATTTAAGATATATGAGGATTGGTTAAGACATAATAAGATTTTGACAATCCAGTTCTTATTTTTAAAAATGAGGTGCAGAAGCTATTCTGATGGAGAGTTGAAGAAAGAAAACACATGCTGCTTTTTATTTTCATTTTTTGCTTATATTGTGATTTTTCATCTTCCTAATTAAAAGTTTAAAATTAATTTTTTTAAAAAGATTGTCAGCAAGTTGTTGGAAAGTGTAATCTAGATGGCATAGTTGAATCTGATATGCTTAGCCTAGATTTATTTAGTAAAATATACATATGGAAATTATTTAAAGTTCCTTCTCATGATGTGAAAATCCCAATTTTCTTCCAATGATTGATTTGGATATCAACTTGTGTTTTCTTATTTCTTGTGTGATTCCTGATTGCAGATTCAAGATAGTGGAGAACAAATAGGTCTAAAACATTTTAGGCCAGTAAAGCCTTTGGGATTTGGTGACACTGGCAGGTTAGGCTTTAATTTTTTTTTTCTTTTTCATTTGGGAATATGGAACTTCTAATTCTTGCTTTAACCTTATTGACATGACTTTTTGTATCATGTTGTTGAGATTCTGACTTTCGGGCTATAACCTTGTTCCTTTTGCCTCCTTTACTTGATTTGAACCTTACTATCTTAGAAAATTCAGACAACTTTTTGACTGTCATGACAGTGTGCATTTAGTTGAACTGTGTGGAACTGGAGAGTATTTCGCCATGAAAACGATGGATAAGAGTGTTATGCTCAACCGCAACAAGGTAGGAAAATGCAAATTTAAATATAGATTTTAATTTTCTGTTCACTTAGCATCCTGAAAAAAGGCAAATAGTTCACACTGTTGAGCATGGAAGTACTTCTGTAGCTACACCACTGCTGCTTTCAAAAAGTGATGCTTTTTATTTCATACGAAACTGTATTTTCTAATTTCATATACTTTTATTTTGTGCCAATAATGAGATTGCCTTGTGTATGGCATCATCTTGTAATCTAATGGCTAGTATGAGGTTGAATGCTTCATCCTCAACCACAGGGTTATGAGTGGCATTTTATTTTAGTATAACCTTTTGGCAAATTTCTATCCATCCTGTGAACATAAAGGGACTGCTTCTTTTGGACAAAGTGCGTGTTTTTTTATCTCAATAGGCAAGGTTCATGATGTTTTCTTTTTTGGGGTTGCAAGCTATAGATGTCTCTGGTCTCTTTACTACATATTCCACTTCCTAGAAAAAAAAAGGTGTCTTTGGGCCGCAAGGCTCTTTGCTTAGCAAGGGTAGGGTGAGGGTTGTCACAATTAGGCAGCCTTATCCCTGCTTTTTATGCAAAAAGTCTATTTCCTGGACTCAAACCCATGGCCAACCGGTTACAAAGGAACAACCTTATCGTTGATGCAAGGTCCACCCTCACATATTCTACTTCCTAGATAATCAATAAATTTTCATCTTGAAAAAAAAATTTCTTTAAATGGAATTGTATAAAGAATATTGGTGCGTTTAAAAGTGGGGGGGTGAATAGATGTCTTTTGCGGATATATAAATTTTCTACAAAATAAAATAACTAGGCAAGAAGCAAGTGAAATATATCACAATTATTCCAAAGCAATTAAACAAAAACAAATAAAGAGATGAGGGAGAGAGAAGCTCAACACAATGATTTAACGTGGTTCGGCTCCAAGCCTACGTCCATGCCTTAGCCCCAAGTCAAGGATTCCCAAATCCACTAAACAATCTCCTTTTAAGCCAAAGAAGCCTTTACAATGAGGGAACAAATCCCAGCTGCTCACCAAGAGCTTCACCAAGTTGTTCACCAAGAATCACCGTCCAACGGTTCACCATGAACCTCCATATACAATAGTTCAAAAGCAAGTAGATACAATATGAAATGCTCCTTCTTGAGCTGATATTACAAGTGTAAACCTCACACTACTCTCTGTTGCATATGATGTATAAATAAGAATAAGGAGCAAGAGAGCTTGAAAGCAAAATGAGACCTAAAATGAATGCACAATGAATATACTCAACAACCAAAGCTTAATCAATCTACCTAATGGATGCTAATGAGGTATTTATAGCCAAGAAGACGAGCATGTCGCTGGCTAGCCGTTCGGCATTAATGGAGAAGAGACAAGGCAAAAACTAGTCATTATCACGCATTCATTACAGTCTGCTCGAGGCCACTCGAGGCCACTCGTCGACAAGTCCTTGGACTAGTCGACGAGTCATACACATGCATTAATCGACAAGTGCCTTGTTCTCGTCGACGAGTCTTCTCTACAGATTTTAGACAAGTCTCGGTATCTCTTCGTCGACGAGTCCCCCGTTCTAGTCAACGAGTCACCTTCATACACTAGTCGACGAGTCCCCTGTTCTCTTCGATGAGTCACCTATGCAATCTCAGGTAGTCTCGGGATCTCTTCATCAACAAGTGTCTTGCACTAGTCGACAAGTCCCCTTCATATACTAGTCGGCGAGTCCCCTATTCTCGTCGACGAGTCCCTTTGTTTTACTACTCAAAAATGTCTCTAAATGTATTAGGACAAGTTCAAATAAAGTGTGATTGTTCTAATAAAAATCCAACCTTGTCCAAAAGTAATTTTGACCAAGTATAAGATGTCTTGATTGATAAACCATGTTTGAAAACTCGTTTTGACATCTTATGCAATTAGGTGACTCGATATGCATGTGTAAACTCGGTTTTAATGTTTTAACTTAATATGAATTAAATGCATATGCAATTGCTTAGCTCTTGCAAGATATTCTCATACACATCATACGCACAAGAGTTACAACATAATTCCTACCTCACACACAACCCAACAAACATGTAAAGAATACAAGCTTTCATATATGCTGCGGTTGGTTGTGCTTTGGGTGTTCCATGTATGTGCTTTTGGTTATGACCCTCTGCTTGCTTTGGTGTTGTCCTGTTTATCTAAACTGAACTTGAGGAAAAAGTATTAGCTAACCTAAGAACCATTAATGGGTTGTTATCATCAAATCAAGTTGGAATGAAGAACCTTAGCCACGAGGGCTAACAAATATGATGAGCATAAAATTTGGATGTTACTCAGTTTCTTTATATCTATTTTCATGTTTCTTGATATGAATTTGGTTTTTGTGGTTTTGTATGTTAGCTACTGAGGTTCTTCTATTCCTGTTTATTAGATCCCTTTCTTTCTTTTGCTACAGGTGCATAGAGTTTGTGCAGAAAGAGAAATACTTGACATGTTGGACCACCCTTTCCTTCCTGCATTGTATGCTTCATTTCAGGTTTGACAATCGATGTATATTAGACAATTTTATGCAATAGTAAATGTGGGGACCTCAAATAAAATGCAGAAGCTAATTATTTGTAAATTAATTCCTTTACAGGGAATCTGTGTATGAATTATAATTATAAAACTCAGATACTTACCATGTTAGAGATAGACTTTTTTCTTTTTATGAAAATTCATTATATACATCTCTTTTACTTCTTTGATGTCTGCCTTCATTTCCATGTTTCAAATTCTACTCGAGTTGGTAGCTGATGTTAATGAAGATATGCATGCTTAATTGTGTGCCATTACTTTTTTTCTAGATATTTTAGACTTCTTATATTGAAATACTTTGCAGACCAGAACGCATATTTGTCTAATAACTGATTACTGCCCTGGTGGAGAGTTGTTCTTGCTTTTGGACAAACAACCCATGAAGGTCCTCAAGGAAGATGCTGTAAGGTGAGGTTTATCATATAAATATTATGTTGGAAGAAAAAGCAATGCATAACTTGTAGATGGCTGACAATTATTTTGACCATGGACATTAGGATTTATTTTATTCATCTCACAAATTTCATCAAATTACTTTCTGTATTCAGGGGTCAAGCATCTGCCAGCATATCTTACCTCTATAATCAATTTTACAATCATATCCTACCTCTATAATCAATTTACAGTTTTATCCAATTGAACCTCATTTTTATCCATTATGCGAGGGCATTGTTTCTAAGTGAATTTTTTATGCTTTCTTTTTTAGCATGGAGAACATATATGAAACATGGTTTTATTTTGATAATGTGACCTTCAAGTTTGACTGTTTTTGGTTCTTGTTGATAAAAACTTAAAAGCATTTTGATCATCCATGGTTTTGTAGTGAGCTGTCAGTGATTGTTCTGATGCATTACATAATTCTCAACACCTTTAAATTTCGTTGCAAAATATAAATGGTACGCTCTACTTGTGGGGATCTCTAATTCTGTCATTAGCATTTCAAAATTTTTTGGCAAAGTGCAAACTATGTGAACCTAATTATTCTTGCAACCTTGATAGGTGCTGACTAAAGACTAAAGTAGAATGACAATTTTTTGTTCAAAAATGTAGGTTCTATGCTGCAGAGGTAGTTGTTGCTTTGGAGTACCTTCACTGTCAAGGTAGAACTCATGTCATCACGCATGTTAGCATGTGTGTTTTGTTCTCATTGATAATGCAAATCTATATTCATATATTCATGAACAATTAATCAATTGGGGAAGTCTTTTCCTACACAAGATGACTTGTATTATACTATTCTCCCAAATTTATGCCAACTTCCAAGGTTTTATTGTTCTGCTATCTTTTGCTTTTGGTAAAATCATTCTAGCTTCTGTGTGACATCCAGTAAGCATCATGTGAGTTGATTCTCACTCTTATCTCTTCTGAACTATTTTTTCTCTACTTGTACGCTCATAGTGTTACTGCTGGTTGTTTGCAATGCTTGGTATTTAGCTTTAGTAGTAACTCTTCATTTTGTTGCACTATCAAAGCATAAAACTAATGACTCATAATGATCAAGCATAAAACTAACAACTTGTAATATTGCCATAGTAATGTAATGATTTGGAGCACTGAAAAAGAAGAAAAGAAACTTCTATATGTAAATCTTTTGCTTGGAATCTGCACAAGTGAATATGACCCTAGGCACACCTTCTTAGCGGGCACTGAAGTTTACTGCATATTAAACTTTCTGTTATTTTCCTTGTAGGCATAATTTACAGGGATTTAAAGCCGGAAAATATTTTGCTCCAGAGAAGTGGGCATGTGTCCTTGACGGATTTTGATTTATCATGTTTGACACCTTGCAAACCACAGGTTTTTCATTGATCTAACATTCTTAACTTTATACAAGCTTAAATTTCTCTTTTGTATATTATGCCATGGTTATGCTCTTTGCAGCTTTTGATTCTGAACATAAATGAAAAGAAGAAGTCACAGAAAGGTCAACTGTCACCAATATTTATGGCTGAACCTATGCGAGCATCCAACTCTTTTGTTGGGACTGAAGAGTATATAGCTCCGGTATGTGCACTTCTCAACAATTTTACAAGTGTCAAATTGATGTTGGATTGCTTGTTAAGCATGTTGCCTTTTGTCTATCTTCAAGTGGAGCACTCATGGTCATGGAACAAAAATGCTTATGTAAAACAAAGTAGTTGTACTCTTGTATTCTTGTATGCAAATTAGTAAATATTTTAATTTCATGTTTATGTGGCTCAAAGACAAGGAAGCTAAAGTATGTTTATTGAATTATCCATGACGTCTTTCGTCTCCATTGTAGTTCTATTCTTGGATATTAAAATGTTTTAGAAAAGCTTTAGGACTTACTGGGTAAATTTCACCAGTTGTCACTCAAAGTTTAACTTATTTCATTGAAATCATTCAACTTTAAAATGTCATTTCGCACACTATACTTTAAAAGGTGTGTCAATGTTCACAATTCCGCTCAACCCCAAGGCAACTTTGTTAACCTTCCCAGCATGAAATGACTTTTTGTGCATGTGGCAGCCCTAGGACCCACCTTGGTGCCTTCCTTCCGAATAAAGGCACATGCTGAGGATTGTGAGAGGGGGACTCTTGTCTTCTCCCTTTCACATTCCCAATTCCTTCAAGCTGAATTTCACTGGCAATTACTCAACTTTTTACATAATTTCATTGAAATGACAACTTTAAAATGTTTTATTGTGGTCACTATACTTCAAAAACTGTGTCAATTTTCATCCCTTTTTTATCCAACCTGCTATGTCATTATCCTTTATGATGTAGAAGGAACCCTGGGACCCACCTATGCATATCTTGGTGCATTCCCCCCACCCCCTAAAAAACAACCACATGCAAAGGACGTGCCTTAAATAGGACCATTAACTAACCTTGCTAGGGTTTCTCATTTTCCTAATCATATCTAAGAAGAGGGAGGAGGGTTCATGACCCAATTTTAGTTAGTTGACAATGGAACAAAAGGAAGAAGGGTTTACTGCAGTCATAACAGTTAGGCATTTGTTGAAAAAGAGTTGTGTAACCCTGAAGGAACAAGAGTGATGCCTTTGAGCATATTGAAAATCAACCTATCTATGGCAGTTTTGTGTTAGGGATTGTTCTTTGTGCTTTAGATATACTGCTTCGATTGAGAACTCAATTCTTATTAAAATAAAAAATCAAGGCCGTGTTATTTGAGTGAATGCTTTGTGTTATTTGTTTATTAAGTGACTATTTTTGTTATTTTATTATTGAGTGTTCTTTGACTGTTTTTTTAATGTACTTGATTCACGGGGTGAACAATGAATAATTATTTAATATAGAATATGGTATGGAGGTTGCATCATTGTATTACGAAACAACACGATATGTTATAATTAGATTGACCACTTTGTTGTTGTGCTGATCATATATTGTATGCCCCTTTTGAGTACAAAAGAAATGGTAAAGTGTTTGGGCCATGGTTGTTTTATTACCTACTTGGACTCTTTCTTGAGGCGTTAAAATGAAGGATTAAAACAAATTGATTTGAACAAGGATGTAATGGGGATGGTGAAACACATTTCCACAAATAGTGCAATAGTTATTTATCTGCATAATAGGACCACTGAGAACGTTGAAGCAGAACTTGGGTTTATTGTTGATAGATATCATGGGTTTAGTGTAGTTATTAAACCCTTGGATGATGAAGAGAAGGATGATGATGGAAAAAATGATAAGAGAGAAGGATCTTGGGCTCATTAAGACTATAAATACCAATAGCTGTGGGGATACTTAGATACATGAAGTGGCATGATGGTGTTGGTATGGATGAGAGAAATGAGATTCCAATTCATGTAGTTGAAAAATGTAAGAATAATGAAAGGGGATGATGGGGACTCATGGAAGGCTGATAATAGTTTGGAAGCCAAAGGGATGATAGGAGTGTGGGTAAGGTACCTAACCTTACTTCATGTCTAAAGTCAAACTCAAGTGTCCTGATGGGGGTACAATCAGAGTCCTCTCCCTTAACCAAGCCACTTCCTCTCCCCGCCATCTGCCCAAAGGAAAAAGAAAATTTCTGCCCCAATGCTCTCCCAAGCCTTTTCATTAGTATCCCTCTTAATGAAAGGGTCCACAGGTATATAAAACAAACCATCCTCTTCAAGATCATATTCCTCATGATAAAAATCATTATGATGCTGATGTTTCTCCCCTTCAACTACATCATCCTCCTCACTGATACCCATGCCATCCTCTTCCTATTACTCTTACATCTTCAACTATATGATCTGGTCCCTCATTTCTCTCATCCATACCAACACAATTGTACAACTCCATTGATCAATCCACCCACTATTGCTGGCATTCTTAGTGTTAGTGAACCCAACCTCCTATCTTTTTCATTACCCAAGAATTCAATAAGCAACTTGACACATTTTTTTTTTTTTATTAAAGAAGGGCGGCACCACCAATTATTTATTGATAAGCCCTCACTTTTGACGGAGGAATACCGTGGTTACAAGACAATCAATGAGAGAAACAACAGACAAAATTTAAAGGCCTCCCAAAAAACAAAGCTCCCGCGTATGCGGGATTTGAGAAAGGGGCGGACCACAATGAGTCTATAGTACGTAGCCTTACCTTGCATTTTTGTAAGAGGCTATTTTCATGCCTTGAACCCGTAACCTTTCAGGTCACACGGCAACAACCTTACTGTTGTGCCTAAGCTCCCTTTCACTATTTATACTATTAAATGAACCTAAAATATTCTGTCACATCCTCAGTGGTTCTATGATACAAGTATATCCTTAGTACCCTATCCATGGGAATGTGTTGCATTGGTTCCATTACATCCTTATCCAAGTCCATTTGTTTAAAACCTCTCCCAAACAAGGTCCAAGTAGGTACCGAAACCACCATGGGACAAACCCTCTACCATGCCATCTATAACCAAAAGGGACATACGGTCAGTGCTACACAAATCAAAGTAGTCAACTTCTCACAGATAATATATTTTCTTTTGTAATGTAGTGATGCAAATCCCATGATTATAGTCTATGACTCTACAGTAAAGACTTCCTTCATGGCACCCCCCCCCCCATGTGAGTTAAGTACATTAGAAAAAAAAAAAACGTAATTAAAATCAAAGCATAGTGCACTCACTTAATAATCAAATAACAAGGAGCAGTCATTCCAATAATATGGCACTCACATAACCAACAGGAGGAAAAAAAAAATGAGCATTCAATTGAAGCAACACATCTAACTGACTAGGAAAAAACCTCCAAAATGAAATTACTAAAGATGGGTGGATTGTTATAACGCCCTCTTACTATGTTTAGAGGTATTGCTCTCGTTCCTTCATGTATGCACTACTCTTTTTCTTCCCTAGGCATCCAACTCAGATTAGGGCATTAAGCATTCTTACATGCTCTTCTTGAGAAGATTCAGAAAATGTGAAACCCTAATGACTGTGACTAATGATGGTAGTTGAGGTGTGTCCTCACAGTACTTCTTTTTGGGGGGGTGGGGTGAGAATTCACTAAGGTCGTCCAAGCGCATCCCAAGGCTAGAAGGCATGCAAAAGCCTTTCATGTTGGCAGAGTAAATAAAGTGGCCATGAGGTCGGACAAAATAATGGACACTGACTATCGTCAATGATATTAAGTTAACATACACCACCAATGATATTTACACAAACTTGCTAAAGGTCTTTATCTGTCAATTTCTGAGCCCCACTAGAAGAGCATAGGCGTGGGAAGTTTTAAAGTTGGATTTCATTTAGAACCTTAAATGCTGGGTAAATAGTGGAAGAATTGAGATTTAGAATTTCTTACTGTCTTCTCTCATCTTTTGTAGTTACCAGAAATTGATTGGTTTCTTCATCTCCCATCTTGGCAGGAAATTATTACTGGGGCAGGCCATTCTAGTGCAGTGGACTGGTGGGCTCTTGGTAATTTTGTATTCTATTAATCAAATCAAGCACCATAAGTGTATATACTTTCTTTGAAAAGCATTTTTTCATACTCAAATTGGTATGTTCAAAATTTTGCCTGCATAAAAGAAAATTATGAGAATAAATAATGAAAAAAATTAGTCTTTTGTCATGGAAGATGAATCCTTTCATGATAACATATAAACTCCTTATGCTGTTTGGCTGATTTGTCCAGTTTACTGACACCTTGATTAGTACAAAACAGGTTTACTGTTGGATGATTTTAGTTTTGCTTACTGTGAATCTATGTCTGGCTTTCTAGGACTCATTGCTGAAGTGACATTGCACTTTAGTGTTTGATGAGGGGAATTCAATGAACCTTAGACACTCCCCCCACCTTTCTTCCAAAATAATAAATAATAAAGAACTTTTCTAATTATGAACAACCTGTTACAAGAAATTGAAAACTTGCTTTTTTTTTTTTTTTATATTAAATTTGTTTTCATTGATCCATGGGAGGTAGAAAACTTAATATTTTAACTTGTGCACATAATGTGCATAAAAATATGAAAGAGCCATATTGATATTTTAGTCTTGGGGGCACTTTTAGCTATTGAGAAATTAATCTTGATATCGGATGTTTATGCATCAAACTATCAAATGGACTGCAAAGTTTCAGTATTTATTTGCTCATAATATGTAGGAACTCTTTGCCTATACATTTTCTTACTGATTGCTTGGTTTTCCTGATAGGCATTCTCCTGTATGAAATGCTTTATGGATATACACCATTTAGGGGAAAGACGAGGCAAAAGACATTTGCCAATATTCTACATAAGGATCTTAAATTCCCAGGAAACAGACCAGTGAGATTTTCTATCCTGCAACTTTTTCTCTTACATAAAAATTCTCATGTGAACATCATTGAATTTTGATCTTTCCTTTTAATGTGGTTTGGAAGTGATTTATAAGTATATAAGCAGTTGAAGCTCGGCATATGAATCATTGAAAGCACTAATGGCATGCTACTTGAATACTTCTTGTTGGAGTAGCAGAAGAAAGGCGCTGTAAGATTCTTTTTAGGAAGAAAAATACCTCCAACATATTAAATGAAATAAACATGGAAATGTTTTCCTTTCTGAAGTAAATTCAACAGAAGAAACCAATTCAAGATGAATCAATTAAAGCATTCATGTGGCCAACCAGATATTTGGGATTAAGTTGTTGTTGTTGTTATTATTATTATTATTGTTTTTGATTTTTGCACTGTGAGATTACAGCAGCCAGCAGAAAAGCACAATTTGATTACTCATTAAACAGAACCTGACTGAAAACTGAATTATACAGAAATGGTTCATAAACTACACCTTATTAATAATGATATTATTATTTTAGATTTTTAGCTAAACTGAAAAGTAAACCAAATTGAACCGAAATATTCTTGCTTGATTCAGTTCAGTTTCTGTATTAGATCAGTAGTTCAGTTTCTGTATAAGTTTTCAGTTTGGTCTGGTTTGGCAATAAAATGCACCTTTTCTGCTGTACACCTTTTCAACTGTCCTGGAGACTCTTTCTACGAATCCTATATACTCCCTTGCATCTAAAAGTGATATAAATAATTTATAAAATAGGACAGAAAAAGGGTCACGAGAACAATTAAATCAAAGGTACACAGGTAGTACATAAGATATATGAGCAGAGCACTGAAATGATCACAAGCTACAACCCTCACTAAAGAGATTTTTTTTTTATATAGTTGTTCCCTTTTATAATCATGAAGTCTTTAAAGAAAAAGTGAAAAATTATAATTGTTTCTATATATATTTTAAACATTCATAACTTCAGTATATTGGCCATGAATGTTTAAGGGTCATACTTAGTCCTCATAAAGTTATCTTGCCTAGCAATCTTATTCAAGTCTCAGAGGTCTATTGCAAAATATGCATACCAGTTTAACTTGAAGCTATATTAAAATCCTTCATGCAATATAGACAGAATGTCTTAATGCTGCAGCCCTTTTTAGTTTGGGTAGTACTAGCTAGTCGAGACTTCAAATGGGCAAAGGTAAACACTGTTACTAGGTCTCACAAGCCGAAATGGAAAGTGCCTCATAGGTAGTGCTTGTGGTTATCACTGAACCACTATTCCATTAGTGAAGCTGTGGCTCCTTTTGTATGAAAAATTCGTTTCCTCTGGCTTAACATTGGCAGTAGGCAATTTCTCAAGGTGGGCAGGCTGAAACAAAAATAGTTCTTATTACACTTCGGTTCTTGGTCAGTATTTGAGAGAGATGTATGAAAATAAATACTCCTGAATACTGTGGAATGGGAACTGGATAACATTGATAATAATACTAGTGATAATAATTACCACTTCAATCTCTTGTAACCCAAAACATGGAGTAAAAGAAAATTGATATTGTTGATTGTACTACTAAATACTAGACAAGCATGCATGTATGCATACATATGTTTATTTGTATATCCGGTGGTGCAGGTAAGTCTCCATGCAAAACAGTTGATGTACCAGTTGTTGCATAGAGATCCCAAAAATAGATTGTGTGCACGGGAAGGGGCAAATGAAGTTAAGCAACATCCATTCTTCCGGGGTATCAATTGGGCTCTGGTGCGCTGCATGGTGAGTTATAGATCTATGCACTGTTTGACGTGTAAGCGCTGTGCGATATCTGCAACTCAAATTCACTCTGTTGAACGTCGTAGATAAATTCTCAAATTGGACCTAGAATGAATTTAATTGGATTTACCTGCTCCGTACACACAGCACTTGCAAGGGGCAGCTTCTGCTCCAGTACATATGTTCTGTGATAAAGAATCATACACTCGTGACCTAATTTTTGGGAATATGTAGCCCTATCCTATATCAGCTCCTGCGCAGCACATATGTTCTGCTGCAGCTTCGCATCGAGTTTGTAGCTGCAATAATTGTTGTTCCACCATTAATTTTGATTTTAAACCCATCAATATACTATGAGAGAGTTTTCGTCCTAGTATACCGGAGGACTTTATAAACATCATATAGTTTAAAAGTGACCAAACAAGCAATAAAAATTAAAAATTCTCGTACCCTTGAAATTGATTAAACTCTACTTAAAAGTGCAAATTTGTTTCTTAGAAATATAGATAGAAATATAGATATTCCTAAACTCCTAGCATTAATGAATACCTCAGTTTTTCTTCTCTATTTACCATTTTACGTATTGCTATATCAATGACTAACACATGCAGCCCAATGTGCAGAACCCCCCTCAGCTTGATGCTCCTCTCTTCGGAACGACTGAAGCCAAAAAAGAAGTTGAAGTGGTGGATCCTGAACTAATGGATCTACAAAGAAATGTTTTTTAAGACGTCTGTCCTACTATTTTTCTCTTTGAGTGGGTGGATGAGATCACATCAATTTCATGTGTCAGCTCTGAAAGAAGTCATCTGCCAACCGATGGGCACGTGCTAATAATTGACTACACTCCTCGTACGGTTTGTGGGTCTACATGGTTTTGCTTGTCTCACCTTCAGCCTTCACCATTTTCCAGCAAACCTGAGCCTTGAGAGACTCGATGTTGCTTGCGTGTGAAAATCAAGGCTGTTGTTTGTTCTTGTATGTAATGGCATGCATGGTTTGATATTCTGCAATCTATCCCTTCCAACCAATATGCAAATGAATGATTCCAATTAATATAGAGGATTGTTAGAAAATTTGCACATCCAAAAACAATTGAAATGTTGTATCCAATAAATTTTAAAATATGGGAATTGTTTACGTATAGAATGTTTACAACAAATTTCGCACCCTAGGACTTAGCAGGGAAGCCAAAAAAATTCTAAACAAATGAAACAAACTACAAATTTATAGTAAGGAAGAAAAAAAAACAAATTGTGGTATGACCTTTGTGTACACTCTGATTAATCCTCCTTGTCTAACTAGCTGGTACCTCGGTGTCGGTCTGTCCAGATGATCACTTCTCAACCCTGGGCAAAGCTTGATTTGACTGCCAAGGAAGGTGTTTAGCTTGGAGAATGAATTTGGGAGGAGATTTGATTTGAAAGGGGTAATTTGGTGGGAGGTTTGGTTTTTAGCTTGAGAGAATTTTTTTTTTTCTTTTTTCTCTTTGGCTCTATCGCTCCCTGCCTTTTGTTCTACAAGGGGATGGGGCTTTTATAGGCAAGTTCGGAGCTCGCCGTTTCCATCCCTTGATGTGAATTTTTTTGTCGGGATACGGTCACATGTTCAAGCTTGAGGGTGCTTCGGTGGTCCGTGTGGTGTTTTTTTTTTTAAAAAAAAATTTCAAAGTTCTGGGCATCAATTCCAGTGGTCTAATTGGAATTGGTGATTTTTTATCTATTGCATGCATTGGGATGTCCGCGTGGCACTTTTGTGCATGCTTTCGGTGGCCCGTGTGTTCTTTTCTAAGCTGTTGTTAAAATTGTTCGGTGTATGCTTCGTGTCATCGGTATTCCTCCAACCAGTTTGAAATTTCAAATTCGACTTGAAGAATTTCATGTCTGACAGCTTCCTACTGTTGGATAGGTGGGAATTTGGCTACCCCACATCATCACGTAGGTGGCTTCTGATTTTAATTGTTCTCTATGTTAGAGTGTTTTGGTGGTCCACGTGGCATTGTTGACTTGCATGTTTAGTAGGTCTTTTGTCATTTTCGACTACCCCACATCATCACAAGAGTAGTTTTTTGTTGTGATTTTAATTGAGTATACACATACAGCGAAAGATGTAAACTTATAACAAATCATCAAGTTCAAGGTGCATTGCTTGAACTTACCGATGATAACTTCATCTTCTACCATCAACCTTGATGTAATTGTAAATTCATCACCCGAAGACTTTACCCTAGGCTTCCAACAAAACCTTCCAACAACAGTAAAAAAACACTGCTGCAAGCCTTATATCACCAAAACCCCCGACATAGTTTTCAACAAATCTCACAACTGACGGTCCACTCTATTGCCTGCTGAAACACCCCATTTACACAAGCATGGAGGACCTTTGACATATTTCGACATCACAGCCCGTCCTTGGATACCGAGCGGTAGACATTTCACAATGATTCTCCACAGAACCCCCTTGAGATGACAAAAGAAGTCTCCCTACGGTTCCGTCCACAAAGCCACCTTGAGATAATACCAATCTTCCTACATCTTTGTTCATGTGAATCAACAAACCAAGACCCATCTTGGCCTTACCCAACACATTCATGTCAAAACCTTTCAACAGAGTTTCCAACTAATTAAAGCCTTAGTTAAAGCATTTCCAGCCAATAACATGTCATTCATACATACCAAACATATCACTCCACTGCATCTTATCACCCTCTTCCATATTGGAAGCCTCACCACCTCACACACCTGAGTGGTGGTTTGATAGTGCACATAAGCTTACCATGATTCTACAGATCTCTCGATCTGAAACTCCCTGCAATATGACCAATACCATCTCTACCGTGAGTCTGTTACTCCACCTGCATCACAAGCCCATTTGATCCGTGATATTGTTGACCTGAGTTAGAACTCCCCGCATTTTTACCCTGAGTCTTTAACTCTACCTAAATAACATGATTGTTGTTGCCGCAGTTTTCTGGCATTTTTGTTTCTCTTCCTTTACCTGAGTACGCTTCTCCATGACTTTATCAACAAAAAGCCATGTCCTCGAACACCCCTTTATTTGCCACAGGATCACCCAGCTTGCATCCTCATTTCTTAGTGAAAAAAAAAAGGTACTGTCCAGACAAAACACCAAACCTAGATCCTCCATCACTAGTATGGTGCACCAGTGGACATTCACTAACAACCGAGTAGTCTACCGCAAAAACATGCCCACAATTCACTTGCAACTTTCCCATCTAGCTATACCTTTAGCGATTGATTACTCGAGAAACACATCATACTCACTGACTTCACCAAGAAGTACCCTGCAAGCGTTGTTATAACTTGTCCTACTCACAAAACTTCTTGAACGAAACCAACGTACTTAGTCCCCTATGTCTAACATAAGAATTTCTCTCCCGATCTGGTTCTCCACCTCAGCCACTGCATGAAGTACACCAAGACCCTTCATGATAAATTCATAAAATATATATGTTTCTCCTTTGATGTTATCATTATCGATTCCCAAACATCTGAATATATGTAGTCACCCAAATGCTTCAACTGCATATACCACGAAGTAACTGATTCAGATTCAACGACTGCATCTCCACCTACAACCGTAACACCCTGCAGTGCATAGATATTTCCCTCTATCTTTTTACCTTTCATCACTATTGAATCGCCTTTACACACCTTCATTTCTCCTTTTTCAGACTTGTAACTATACTCGTTGTAGTCTAAAATACCCAACGAAATAACACTCTTTCCTAGACCCTCCACATGCCTTACATCATATATAGTTCTTACAACACTATCATACATTTTTGTTTTTATATTTCCAATACCAAGTATTTTACATGAAATATTATTTCCCATCAAAACACAACTAGTATTAACTGACTGGAAGGTGTCAAACCATTTTCTATTTACTGTCATATGATAAGAGCATCTGCTATCTAGAATCCAAGAGTCTTCTTTGAGGCACTCCGAACCTGATGAAATACATAGCATATCTCCTGTTGATTAAGGTGTAATCCCAAGAAGGGGGGTGAATTGGAAATTAAAAAATTAATTCACTTAATTTTCTTTTACACACTTCTTATAAGTTTACCAACTACTTCTAGTTGCTCAATTATCTGTGAGTGTGGCAATCCTATCGATGCATGCAATATACTCAATTTAAATACAACGTGGAAAATAAAGAGTAAAAGGAAGAGAGATGACAAACGCGATTTTATGAGATTCAGTCGACTTGGCCTATGTCCTTGCCTTGAGCAACCACTCAAGGATTCACTAATAACCCTACTCCTTAAAGTGGGACGGAGCTTCCCTTACAAACCACTACTTATAAGAGGTACAGCATCCTCCTTATCCGCTGCTCACAAGAGGTACAACTTCCTTCTCACACCCGGTTCACAACCCGAACCGTGTTTATAATGAAATTTGAGAAATAACACTCAAAACAATGCTTCCAAAAAAAGCTTGTGAATATAATTCAATTTCCTAGTACATTATCATATGATATAACTTGAAGCTCAAGAATGTATGAAAAATGATACAATCGTTTGATGTATGATATATGTCAACACACAAATTCATATTTAATCAAAAATTTCCAAGTGAAAATATATTTGGAATGCTTTGGAGTCCACTAGGGTTCTTGATTTACTTTGTAAAGATGATTAAGTATATTTGAAGTGAGTTATTTAATTAAAATTTGACTTGAATACAACTAAATCAAAAATCACAAAGTTTTCCTTCAAGTTCTAATATTTTAATCAAAGTAGGTTTTTCAATAAGAAGCCCAATGAACAATATATATGAATATGTGTTTATCTACTTCTTGAAGTTCAAATCAATCAACCAAGCTAACAAGTTTTTCTCAAAACATGATCTTCCCGAAATTCAGTTTTTATATGTGAATACACACTCAAGATCAAATCCTCTTTCTAAGGATAAACAAGTAAAGAGATGAGAGATTCTTGAAAAATGATAATTTGACAGATCAAACCTTAATATTAGATCAAAGTTTAGTTGGATGAATGAATGCTCTTTTGATTTCAGTAGAGATTTTCCCAAACGAAGATGGAAGAAGATTGAAGTGTAGAAAAACCGGCTCTAGGGTTCAAATCTTGCAATGAGAAGTATATCTTTCTTGGTTTGTCCTTGTGCATGTATTCTCGGGTTTAGATGTTCATAATATATATTATATTACCCTTAGAATTAATCTCAGCCGTTGGATCAATAAGATACTTCGCGTGTCTTTTTAATAAAGAGCTGATTTTTAGGCTTTCTCGCGAGTTCAGGCAACCGAACTCGACTTCAAGCTCCTGAAGTGTCAACTTCGGCCGCCTGAGGTTCCAAGGTCAGGCGATTAAAGAGCCTCGGCCAGGTTTATCTTCTTCATTTAATTCTTCAGGCGACTGAACTTAATCTTCAGGCAACTGAAGAAATTCTTCATGCTACTGAGATTTGAGTTCAGGCGACCGAACTACCCATTCTCTCAAATTTTTATTTCTAACTAAAAATCTGCTTGACTTCTTTTCCTGGATCTTTCATAAAATATATTTTTCATGATTTTGAAAGCATTTCAAGGTCCATGAGAGTTTCCTAATGATGTACATGAAATGCATGAATCCTAAAACCATTCTAAGTTATAATGAGCTTCAAAATAAATCATATGCCAATGTAAATACATAAGCTCTAAATACCCATTCCCAAGAGTTTCTTGAACTTTGTCGCTTACATCTTGATTCAAGTACTCTTTAAGTTCCAAGATGCTTTCCATGATTTGTAGGCTTTACTTGAAGGCATCCATAACTTGTTATCTTTCCGTGCATGGTTAATATAGGTCCTGTACACAAACTCAATGCACAGATCAAATACCAAGTGATTTTTCATTATCAAAACAAGATTGGACTCGTAAAGTCAACATCTCCATCACTGCATTCTGAATCTCCTTCCACTACACACGTAGATTTTGATGAACGTTGCTGATTTTTAGAATTCCCTTTCTTCCACTCCGAACATTCCGACCTTATGTGCCTGATTTCATCGCACTTAAAGCATTTCACATCCTTGTTCTTCTTCTCGGGCTGCAACCGAGATTTACTTTGGGACTTACATATCCTATGTTCTTGATTACCTTTTACAACAAGTCCTTCACCATGTGAAACTTCATTGCTATTCACCATTCTTTGATGAAAACCAAGCAATGCACTTGTCACTTCTTCCAAATTCAGATTATCTTTGCCCATGTAAAAGTTGTAACCAAATTTTCATAAGTTTGAGATATAGGAAGGGAATTTAATAGCATCAATGCTTTATCTTCCTCCTCTAATGTTACATCAACACGTGCCAAATCACTCACAATTTGATTAAAAATGTTGATATGTTGGTTCAAATCAGAACCCTTAACCATCTTAAGCCAATAAAATATTTGCTTAAGAAAAAGTTTGTTCTACAAAGATTTAGACATATACCAGCTTTCAAGCTTTCGCCACACAGCCGCTGGAGAATCCTCTTCCATCACATGATAGAGAATTTCATCGGCCAAACACAAGCGTATTGTAGAAATAACCTTTACTTCCAATTCTTTCCATGTTGCCTCATCCATTCTAACCAGTTGAACCCCAAGTAGAGCCTTAGTCATTCCCTGTTGCACAAGCATATCCTTTACTCTCCTCTGCCTCAAACAAAAGTTTCTGATTCCATCAAATTTGACAACGTCAAATCTTGCAGAAGACGATCCCGATGCCATAACAACAATCGCTCTCATACCAATTTGTTATGATTTTAATTGAGTATAGGATACACACTCACTCAATGGAAGATGTAAACTTGCAACAAATCACCAATCCTCAACAACACACAACCAATGTGGATGAGAAACACTAATTTATCACATAAGAATAAAGCAAATGACATTCAATATTCACTATAATGTGAAGAACAACAATACATTAGTCTTACAAAGTTCTCTATAAACAAAATACATTCAGAAATACATAAATAGAAGTTTCTCGGAGGTTTCCCTCCAAATACCCAACTACCATAACTTCCAAATTCAAATTTTGAATTTCTCTTCACGACCCAGGCGACGCTCATTGAAGAGTACAAGGATTCGTCGACGATACGAAGAAGACCACTCATCGACGTGTCCATACTCTTGTCGACGAGTCTTCAATTCTGAGAAATTTTGACTCTCAATATCTACTCATCGACGAGCTCAGGGCACTCGTTAACGAGTGCCTACCCCTCCATGTTCTTCTTTCTTCCCTTGTTTATGAAACTCCAAGTATAAAAGCGACACCATAAACAACAATTTTGAATTGGGGGTACTGTTCACATCATATTTTACTTTTTCTTCCCTTTATTATTTGTTTATTATTAACACATCACTATCACACACACATACACACACACACACACACACACACACACACACACACACACACTCATGGAGACAATTTGCCATGGACGGAGGTGTTGTCCTGTTTATGCCAAAAACTTTGGCGGCCATCTTTTTGACAAAGGTGCACAAATCTGATGACTTTCCCTCCTCCAGTAGTGGCTTTCGGCAAGAAAGTCTTGAAATCTGGTTGATGTAGAACATTCAAAATTAGGTGGTGGCATCCTCTTGCGAAATTCCTTAATCTAGTTTGAGTGCTTGGTGTGATGCGTGATTTAAGATGCGATCCTGGCCAAGTCTTGAAGTTCATAGAGACCCTTGCAAGTAACCTCTTTTGGATTGGGCAGCGTGGAATTTCTCGTGTTGTTGGCAGAGAGTTTGGTGCTCGAGATGTGGTAGTATTGCATTCCTTCTCTAGATTTCGGAGCCTTATGGCTTATTCCCTTATGGAAGATCCTTTTGATGTGATGATGGCCCTCTAGCTTCCCACAAGCTCTTAGGGAGGACACCTTCATGGATCGTCTTGTACTCTTCAAGCTTCATATTTGTGCTCGTTCCTTGAACAATTAAGGCCCTCTGGGATGATTTGAGGAAATCGTACTCGATGGCATTGTTGATGAATGCAAGGAAGTTATCGAAGTAGCCATTGAAATTCAATAGACCTATAGGCTTGTCATGAATGCCTAACTGTGCCCGACTTAGGGCTTCGAATAAAGCATCCATGGCTTCACATCCTCCAGGCAAGGCGATGAAGCAATCAGCATACCGGGCTATTTCAACCTTCCTCTAATGTAGGTAGGGTACAATCCTTAACTCCCCGATCATCTCTTTCCCTCAAAGTGCTTTGAGGGTAAAGCCGAGCACATAGCCACCACCATTACCGATGATCCGAGCTACCAGAATAAGAAGTTTGGTACTCTCTCCACCGTAGACGAGGTCAAGCCCTTTTGAGGCTCGCTCCTTTCCCAGCTCAACGACGACATCCTTGTAGCTGCTTCTTCTGCCCATGGTACAGACACGCCTGGACTTTGAGTTTAAAGATTTTGGTTGAATAGCCATTTTTTTTTAACCAAGATGCGGTTGATCAAAGATGGAAGGAGGCTGAGAAGTGAAGGCGTGATACCTAGAGTTTGAGGAGGGCAAACTTTTTTTATAGGGAAGGGGCCTCTTGTTGCTACCTGAGTTATGATGGTAGGTGGCTACCACGTGTTGCAGAAGTCGAGAGAATGTTCAGCGAAAGTCAAAAGAGTGACGCGTGTCGCAGAAGTTAAGAAAGTGACGCATGTCGCAGAAGTCAAGAAAGGGACATGTGTCTCAGAAGTCGTTGCCTGCACGGTGACTTCCGCCCTTTTCAGTCGACACGAAGTGCCTCTTTCGAATAGTTGAAGTTGACCTTATACCCCACATACAATTTTCGATGGGGATAAGATTCCCTCGCTTTTGGTGTTAGATGGTGGGAGATCCTGTACCTCCACTAACGTCAATAGGATGACTGTCATAGTTGGCATGTCAAGCTTTGGCAAAGTAGCCACCTTGCAACAAAAAAAAGGGAAGAGTTTCCTTAACCAATTGGTGAGAGAAAGAGCTTTCTTCTCCCTCTCCTGGTGTGAAGCTTTCTAACAAGTGGTCTTGGAGTCAGGCCGAGTAGTTTGACAAGTGTCACGAGGAGCACAAACAACGTTATGCCTATGCCTAACCTTATAGTTCCTAAACCAGTAGTAGACATTTGAAGACTTGATCTCACCAAATTTCCAAAGATGAGCAACAACCTGTAAGGCGTCTGCCAAACTAGGAACCCGTTCTCCATTTTTTGCAAACATCTCGTTTATAATTCGCACCTGGACTTCTGTTAGGCGCCAACACTTGCATTTTTTCTGCTAAACATGCTTCATTATTTTACACTTGTGTAGGAGAATCAATGTTAAGAACTGTAACGGCTGTGACAAAACTTCTATCGTAAATAGAACCGTAAGAGGGAGTCGGGGCTCTCTTCATGCTCCTACCGCTTCATCAATGCTTTAATTGTAATTAACCCCACCCTTAGGTCACCACTTGGGTTGGTGGCCTAGTGGTAAGGAGCCGACCATGCATCCATGAGGTCGCGGGTTCGAGTCTCAGCACCCTCACTTCGCCCAAGTAGCCTCATGCCCTGGACTTGTTTTATGGGTAAGTGAGCTGCAACCGATGATTTCCACCTATGAGGCTGTTTTTTAATGCTACAGTACCTCTTATATATGTATGAATATATTTGTATATATCCTATAGGAGTAAATTACAGGAAAAATTCGGCCCTTCTTCTCCCATTTTAATGGACATGTGTGGCTTAAGTTAGATTCATAGGTTAACATTAACACTTATTGAAGTGCTAGTGATGTCACTGCTATCTGTCCGGAATCTTTTTTGGCGGCATTGGACTCTTGCAATGTCACCGACATGGGTCAAAAAAAAGGGGAAGAACACCCATTTCTTCGACAATGAGGAAGGGCTGCCCTCTTCTCCTTGTGGCCTCTGTTGAGGATGCTCGTAACAGACCATCGGGTTCCAGTACGTGTGTCTCAACGCGTAGTGGAGCTACTGGAAGTGGGTGAATGGACTAGCATCTTCGGATATCTTCCCTGTGGTGACTGCGATGCTGATACTACAAGGGCTATGACCTATTAAAGTGATAACAGTGGTAAGATTTATAGTCGAAGCATGGCTTATGGGGATGACAGTACTGGCACAAGAAGTAGAGGTAGTAGTAGGTGCACGACTCGAGTTGGCAGTGGTAGAAGAGGTAAGATCAATGATTGGTGGGGTAATAGTTGAAGTGACAACCTTCTCAACCGATCCCCGCTTACACCTACGATTTTCGAACCAGAAGCTTACATTCTTTGGCTCGATCAAATCATACTGTCAGGGTCGTTCTACGAGTAAGGAGTCTAGCTTCATAGAAGGGAGTTCCCCTTCATTGCTGCGAAAGGCATCCTCTAGAATTTCCAGCTACTCCTCTCTAGGCGTCCACCTGTGGCTTGGTGATCTAGCGTTGCTTTCAGCAACTTGGGGAGTTGGGTGAGTTGGCATCATGTTCAGTCAAATGAAGCGAGCAAGGAAACAACCAAAGAGGAAAGTTGGGAAGAGCGAACCTCTGTGACTTATCTTCTTGCCCCTTTGATGATGGTATTTTTTTTTCTTTTTGATTTTTTAAATATTTATTATTTATTATTTATTATTATTATTATTATTATTAGCCGTTCATAGTTTATACTTTTGCAGGCCAGGAGTATTTTGGGCATAAGGGTTGAAAAAAAATCATAGTTTATACTTTTGCGGGCCAGAAGTATTTTGGGCATAAGGGTTGAACCTTAGGCATAGTTGTGCTTAAGGAATTTACCATTGATTGGGCTGATGCTGACACTGTTAGCTTTGGTGTATTCCCAATAGAGGGGGGTGGGGGGTGAATTGGGTATTTAAAAAATTTTGCCTAGGTTAAACTGGATTAACAGTATTACGCAACCTAGGGTCTGTCTATGCAAAAATAAACCCAATCATTCACAATAAAACATACACATGCAGTAAATAAATTAAGGAAATGTAAAGAGCACGCACAATATGTTATCAGGATTTGGCCAATTGTACCTACGTCCCCGCCTTGGCTACACTAGCACAAGGATTCCTACGACTCACTTAACGGGTGGAGCGGCACCGTACAATCAGGTCAATTAGCGGGACTGACCTCAACCTACACCTTACCAGGATGGTGCACCTAACTTTCCTAACCGAGTCTAAGCCAATCTGAGACTATTCAATAGGGTTAGTCTCCCTCTTTAGGCTCGTGCTTGGAATACAACAGATGTAAAATTTTACATATAAACAAACACTTCTTACATAAGCAGATATGTACCACTGCGCACAATATAATCAATCCACCTCAATGATGTAAGAACTATAAGCTTGGTGCTCTACGTGTGCAATCAACACTCAATGATGTATAATCTCAAATATGTGCAGAGGGTTCTAACAAGCTAATCTTTGAAAGCAAAGTATAGGCTAAAGAGAGTGTAGAGACTCGAAAAATTATCATAATTTAATAATAGGAGGAGGAGAGAAAAGGAATTAAAGTTGGAATTTATACATGGTCTTGTCGACGAATACAAGATGTTCATCGACTAACACGCTTGAGGGGACCGTCGACGAGGACACGTGTCTCGTCGATGAGAAGATACCGAGAGGTTGTTTCTCAACTCTAAATTTCGATGACGAGGAATAAGCGTTCGTCGACAAACTTTTTTCTTGACCTCGTCGACGAAGTGACGTGTCTTGTTGACGAAGGCCAGTGCATAAATAGCCTAAACCCAAATTTTTTATAGAATTTTCATGCAAAAACCCTTCTCTCTCTCTCTCTCTCTCATGTTCGTCCTTTCCCCCTTCTCTCTAAGATTTTGGGTTGAATTTGTAATGACCTGCTTATATTATCATATAATAAAACATGATAAATAAAATAGTCAACCCGAACCCAAAAGTAGCGGGGACACTTGTCATACACAACGGAAACCTAGGCAGCAGTAAATGTAAATCACATTCTCATAACCATAAAATATAAAATATTAGAGCTAACTACAATCCACAGTAATGCTGTATTCATATACAACCTCAAAATATCAAAAATACAACTAGGATCGCACAACAAAAATCTCCTAACCCTAGCCCAAACTTACCCTCCTAACAGGGTAGTACAATCGACTCAATGGTGATCACGCTCCACCGGTCTTTCTGGGTTTCCTGAAAATCATTTAATGTTCGGGGGTGAGACACTTCTCAGTAAGGGAAAATAAACTAAATACAGTTGCGTGACAACATGAATATTTAATGATAATATAGATATACAATACATTTTCCATACCAGAAAACATTAATCATTTAATAATTGCATAAACGTATACCTTCATATTTTAATAATAATACTAATCATAACTATCTGGTATAGCTAATAATACTGAAAACATACCCAGGATGAATAGCTAGCTGATGTCATGTATTACCCCCCATGATGGGTTTTACAGCCTGAAGGCGGAACCCAACAATGGCTGGCCGACCACTGCAGAGTCAAAAATATTTATAAGTACGATGGGCCCGCCACACCCTACTTCGGACTGCTAGTTGGACGTCTACAACTCTACACTGAAAGCCACATCGACTATCCATCTCCGACCCCCTCGTGGGGTGGTTAGCACCAATCTGAACATAGATATCTGATCTATATAGTTATAGTACCGTGCTCCTAAAACTGAACTAAGCTAACATCCGGGTTTTGATAACATATAATACATGATAATATGACGTTTAACATAAATGGATTGATAGCATTTTCTATAATTTCATAAATACGACCTTGCGCCGAACATTTCATAAATACAGCCTTGCACCAAAATCATATATCATACACGGCCTTGCGCTGGCTATGAATCACGACCTTGTACCGAATATCTCATACATATCATTTTGAATAAATAAATCAATTATCATGTATTTTTCAAAATCATAATGTACTGTATTATTTCATAATCCCTAAAAACATGCTTTACTCAAAAAATTGCCATATCATAATACTTTTTATGAAAAATAATATTCATGCCACACAAAGCTGAGTAAATTCGTACATTTCTTTCTAAAATCACATTTTATGTATAATAGCAGTATTTTCCAAATATGCATTTTTCTCAATAATATTCAAATGTAATACATGCTTTCATGAAAATTAATTGCTGATAAATAATAATAGTTTGCATGGAAAATAACTGCTTTAATTTATTCCCTTAACTGACACTGGAAAGAAACCCCCCTAAAGTCCACTCGTCCTGCACCCGCAGGGCTCCCCGTTCAACACCCTGAATTCAACAACTCCTAAAACTAAATTTCAGTATTTTCATGTGAATATCATTTCCTATAACTACAAAAAGACCAAATTTGACATAAAAATCTTTACCTCAACTCAGGGATGAATTTCAATTTGCTTCCACCAATGATCCGCTCCGGCAAATTTGGAGAGAACTTCCCCAAGAGTGTCGTGGTGACCTCAGATTGTTGATCCGGCGAACGACGGAGCCGAAATCGAAGAGAGAGGAGAGAGAAACCATAGGGAGGAGAGAGAGAGAGAGAGAGAGAGAGAGATTTTCCTGCATTTAAATTCGAGTTTTAGGCTTTTTATATAAGGGGCTTCGTCGACGAGCAACGTCACCTCATCGACGAGGTCAAGAGGGAATTCGTCGATGAACTCTCTCTTTTGTCGATGAAATTCAGAGTCGCCTAAAACAATCTCTCAGTATCTTCTTGTCGATGAGGCACACCTTCATCGACGAGCCTATACTGCCATGTCATCGATGAAGGCTGCTGTCTCCTTCTGTTCGATTTCCATTTTACCCTTTTCTTTATTATTTAAAACACCATTATTCCTCGGTCATTATAGGATTCTTGTTGGTTCGACGATTCGAGGCCACCACGATACTCCTAGGAAAGTTCTTTTCAAGTCTACTGGAGTGGATTGCTGGTGGGGTTAACTTGGATTCCATCCCAAATCCAAGGTAAAAAATTTTATTCAATATTTGGCTTTCCTATAGTTGTAAGAAAATAGTACTCGGAGAAATACTAATGTTTTGCTCAGGAGGATATTGTTTTCAGGATGTTGAATGAGGAACCCTACGGGTGTAGGACTAGACAGTGTAGGGGCATTTCAGTTGTCAGTTAAGGGAGTAAACTAAAGTAGTTATTTTCCATAAAAATTATTATTACTTATTAGAAAATTAATTTTCAGAAAGCATGTATTATATATGAGCATATTTGTAAAAATGTATATTTGGGAAAATACTGCTGTTTTACAAGAATATTTATTTTCATTATGAAATGGTAGGAAATATGATTTTAGAATGGAAATTATGATTTTACTTAGCATTGAGTGGCATGAATATTATTTTATGCAAATTGTATTATGTTAAATCAAGATTACAAGAAAAGCATATTTGTAGTTATTTCAGGAATAACAAGATAATGCAGTACACTATGATTTCAGAATACATAAAAAATAATACATTTATTCAGATCAGTATGTATGATATGTTCGGCGTAAGGCCGTGGTTGATAGCCGGCGCAAGGCCGTAGATTATGCATGTTTTCGGCACAAGGCTGCAGTTATGAATGTAATCAGCGCAAGGCCATAATTATTTACATTATTACAGAATTCAGAAAATATTATCAATCTATTTATCTTTAAATAGTATATTATCATGTATTATATGTTATTAGAACCCGGATGATAGTTCAGATCAGTTTCAGAAGCACGGTACCATAGCTATACATTTCAATTCAGTTCAAACTTGTGCTAACTACCCCTGCTAGTGGAGGGGGTCGGAGATGGATAGTCGATGTGGCTTTCAATGTAGAGTTGTAGACGTCCACCTAGAAATCCGGACCACGGTGTGGCAGGCCCATCGTACTTATAAACACTTTTGACTCGGCAGTGGTTGACCAGCCATTGTCGGGTCCCACCTTTGGGCTGCACAACCCGTCATAGGGGTAATACATGACATCAGTTAGCTATTCATCCTGGGTAAATTTCAGAATTACTAATTATATCAGACGATTTTATGAACATTGAAATATAGTATGATTCAGTATAACTATGAGATTGTATGTTATTTAGTTATGATATTATCAATGTTTTTAAGCATGCAATATGTACTATATATCTATTATAGCACATAAATATTCATGTTTCCATACAACTATATTTAGTTTATTTCCCTTACTGAGAGGTGTCTTACCCAAACTTAAACTATTTCAGGGAACCCAGGAAGACCAACGGACCGAGGCCATCATTAAGGCAGTGTTTGCCACCCCGCTAGGAGGGTGAGTTCTTTGAACTAGGGTCAGTAGGTTTTTGATGATTTTTGGAGATTGTGTATATATAAAGTATTATGATGGAATGTAGGTGACTTTTGTATAATATATTTTATGGTTTGGAAAATGAAATTTATATTTACTGCTGCCTAAGTTTCCGTTGTGTATGACAGGTGTGCACTCGTTACCCATAGGTTCGGGTTGACTTTATTATGGTTTATATTAATGATAATTAATATGGTTAATTATGTAGTGAGATAAGAAGGTCATTACAGTTTGGTATCAGATCCTAGGATGCTAGGTTCTGTAGACACTAAAATGTGGTAGTAACAATACTAGAGTATAGGATAAGGGAATTTGAGGTCTGATTTTGTAGTCTAGATCCAGGTTTTTTGTGATGGTTTTTGTGTCTTTCCTAGGGTGACAATTTCAGGAAAGGCATGGTAAACTATTACCGGGTTGGGTATATAGGTTGCAGGAATGAACCTTGATTTAAGATCAGGGGTGATGAATCAGTTAAAGATATAATATACTAGTTAGATGATATGTTATGGTGATAGGGTCCTAAGCTGAGTTTATTGTCTTTTCAGGATGGACCTTGTAGGTAGTAGCGCCCATGCTAGTGGTAATGAGGGTGTTGGACCCTTAGGCGCCGCGGGTGGTGACTCAGATGCAGTATTGCACAGCATGGCTCAGCAAGTTATGGCTAAAATTGTACGAAACTCCAGAGAGCTGGGTGGTTCGTATGCAGGCCACGACAACTCAATTGAGAAGTTTATTAAGATGAATCCTTTGGATTTCTCGGGAGGAACTGATTCTGCAGTAGCTGAAAATTGGGTGCAGGAGATTGAGAAATTGTTTGCAGTGCTGTAGTGAACTGAGGAGCAGAGAGTGCTATTTGTTGCGTATAAACTGATTGGGGAAGCTAAGAGATGGTGGACGACAGTGAAACTCTTGTAGCAGTAGAGGACAATGCCTATAGAGATGACATGGGAGCGGTTTAAGGAGATATTATTCGATAGGTATTTTCTAGCCTCGTCTAGGGAAGCCAAGATTGAGGAGTTCCAGAATTTGAAGCAGGGACAGAAGACAGTGCAGCAGTATGCGGAGAGGTTCATTAAGCTATCTCGCTTCACCCCGTACATTATTCCTGATGAGACGAAGAAGGTATGACAGTTTGAAAGAGGCCTGAGGAGAGAATTGTATAAGCAAGTGTCGATACTGAAATTGTAAGATTTTGCTGAGCTGATAGACAAGGCAACTATGGCAAAAGTTGGAGAGCGGTTGGAGGCTGAAAAGTAGAGACAGAGGAAGAGATCCACGCCTTCTAGTTCCCAATAGGGGTCTAGTAGGGGTTCTTGGAAGAGAGGTGACTACTATAGGGATCAGAGGGAGGAGATAGGGAATCGTGGTTTTCAGGGTATGCAGTCTTTTCTAGCTTGTCCGACTTGTGGGAAGAGACACTCAGGTGAGTGTCGTGCTAAGAGAGGTATCTGCTACCGATCTGGGGAGCCAAAACATATAATGAGAGATTGACAGGCTCAGATTGGTGCTGCTCCCGCTCCTAGACCTATTCAGGAGGCTATTAAGCGCCACGTGGAAGCCAACAGAGGAATATGGCTCCAGCCAAAGTGTTTGCTTTGACGTCGGTGATGCTGAGACAACCGGCAATGTGGTGACAGGTATGATTAGCATGCTTTCCTTTAAAGTTATTGCATTATTTGACTCAGGATCCACACATTCGTTTGTATCTATAGAGTGCACTAGACTATGTGGGGCAGAAACACAATTATTAAACACTGAACTGTTAGTAACTACATCAACCGGGTTAGCAATGAGGTGTAGTAGGGTGCTCCAAGGCTATCCAGTTGATATTTAGGGGAGAATTTTGTCTGCTGATTTGATAGTTCTGGACATGCATGGGTTTGATGTCATATTTGGCATGGATTGACTAGCAGCTAACTTTGCTAGTATAGATTGCCATTCGAGAGAAGTGATATTCAAACCTTCAAGAAAATTAGAATTCAAGTTTATAGGGTTGCGAGTGCAATCCCTACCTCAGTTAGTTTTAGACATTCAGGTGAAAAGACTACTCTTGAGTGGTTATCAAGGATTCATGGCCTTTGTTAAGGAAATGATAAAGAATGAATTGAAACTCACTAGTACACTAGTAGTAAAAGAGTTTGCGGATGTGTTTCCAGATGAGCTACCAGGCTTACCACTTGATCATGAGGTAGATTTTCCTATTGATCTGCTTCCAGGTACAGCGCCAATCTTTAAAGCACCTTATCGAATGGTGCTAGCAGAGTTGGTAGAATTAAAGAACTAGTTGCAAGATTTGCTTAATAATAGTTTTATACAGCCTAGTGTATCTCTGTGGGGAGCTCCAGTATTATTTATGAAGAAGAAAGATGGGTCTATGAGGATGTGTATAGATTATAGGGAAATTAATAAAGTGACAATCAAAAACAAGTATCCTTTACCTCGTATAGATAATTTATTTGACCAGCTCCAGGGTACACGGGTGTATTCTAAATTTGACATCGAATCAGGATATCATCAAGTAAAGGTAAGGGTAGAAGATGTGTTGAAGACAACCTTTAGGTCTAGATATGGGCATTATGAATTCCTCGTTATGCCGTTTGGCTTGACGAATGCTCCTGCGATATTTATGGATTTGATGAATAGAGTTTTCAACCAATATTTATATCAATTTGTTGTTGTTTTTATTGATGATGTATTTGTCTATTTGAGGAGCTACAAGGAGCATGAGACGCATTTGAGGTAGCTTTTACAGACGCTCAGGGAAAAGAAGTTGTACGCCAAGTTCAGTAAATGTGAATTCTGGCTCAAAAAAGTTGTATTTTTGGGGCATGTCATCTCAAGGGATGGAATTTCTGTGGATCCTAGTAAAATTGATGCGGTAGTGAATTGGGCTAAACTGAGGAATGTCCAAGAGATCAGAAGTTTCTTGGGGTTGGCGGGTTATTAACATCGTTTTGTTGAGGGATTCTTAGCATTATCAAGGCCTCTGACACGACTGACTAGGAAGAACGTTAGGTTTGAATGAGACGACAACTGTGAGGAGAGTTTTTGGGAATTGAAGCAAAGGCTTGTCATGACTCTAGTACTGATCATTCCGTTAGGGGGTGAGGCTTATGTTATCTATAGTGATGCATCCTTGAAGGGACTTGGTTGTGTATTGATGCAGCATGGCAGGGTGGTAGCATATGCTTCTAGACAGTTGAAAGAATATGAAAAGATTTACCTTACCCATGATCTTGAATTGACTGTAGTAGTATATGCACTAAAGATTTGGAGGCATTATCTATATGGCGAGCAATGCAAAATTTTTCTCCGACCATAAGAGTTTAAAGTAGTTTTTCACTTAGAAGGAACTGAACATGAGACAGAAAAGGTGGTTAGAGCTTATTAAAGATTTTAACTGCACTATCAGTTACCATCTAAGGAAAGCAAACGTGGTAGCTGATGCGTTGAGCAGGAAGTTTATGGGACCATTGCTGGCAGCTATGGAGATTCAGTATCCGATTATGATGGACCTAGAGAGACTCGACATAGAGTTAGTTGAGAGTGATTTTTCAGCATGTATTTCTAGTTTAGTGGTGCAACCTACTCTAGAGGAAAGGATTAAAGTTGCTCAGGAAGAAGATCCAGAATTAGTAGAGGTAATGGTCAGAGTACAAAATGGTCAGGAAGAGGAATTCTGTAGTACAGATGATGGGGCTTTGCGGTTCCATTCTAGATTGTGTGTTCCTGCTGATGTTGATATCAGAAAGACCATTCTATAAGAGGCTTACAGATCTTTGTACACAGTTCATCGTGGCAGTATGAAAATGTATAGGGATCTGCGAGAGTCGTATTGATGGAGTGGTATGAAGAAAGTGATTGCTGAGTATGTAGCGCAGTGTTTGATATGCCAGCAGGTAAAAGTTGAGCACCAAAGGCCGGCAGGTCAGTTGCAGCCACTTTTTATCCCCAAGTGGAAATGAGATCATATATCTATAAATTTTGTTTCAGGGCTACCGTCAGCATTGCATGGCCAGAATACGTTTTGGGTGATTGTAGATCATTTGACTAAGACCTCCCATTTCCTTCCTATTAAGATCGGCTACTCCCTTAACCGCCTGGTAGAGATTTATATTCAGGAGATAGTCTATTCTCACGGAGTACCAGTGTCTATAGTGTCTAATCGAGACCCACGTTTCACGTCACATTTTTGGAGGAGCTTGTAGGAGGCTCTAGGGTCTCAGTTATCTTTTAGCATGACATTCCATCCTCAGTCAGACAGGAAGACTGAGAGGACGATTCAAATATTAGAAGATATGCTTCGAGCATGTGTGTTGGACTTTGGGGGTAGTTAGACACAGTTCATGCCACTCGTGGAGTTTGCGTACAATAACAGTTATCAGGCTAGCATTGTTATGGCACTATTTGAGGCACTTTACAGTAGGATATGTCATTCTCCTTTATATTGGGATGATATAGGTGAGTAGCGAGTTGTGGGACCAGAATTAGTGCAGCAAGCATATGATAAGGTTTAGCTTATCAGAGATAGAATTAGTGCAGCTCAGAGCCAACAGAAAAGTTATGCTGAGAACCGCCATAGGAAATTGGAAATTTGATATTGTTGATCTTGTGTTTTTGAAAATAGCTCCGTTAAAAGGGGTTATGAGATTTGGAAGGAAAGGTAAACTTAGCCCTAGGTTCATTGGCCCGTTTGAGATTCTAAAGAAAGTGGACCAGTTGCCTATAGGTTAGCTTTGCCACCTATGTTGTCCAGAATACATGACGTATTACATGTTTCCATGTTGAGGAAACACGTCCCAGATCCTTCTTATGTAATCAGTTATGGTGAACTAGAGCTCAGTTATTCACTAGTTTATGAGGAGGTACCAGTACAAATTTTGGACAGGAAAGAGTAGGAATTGCGTAATAAGAAGATTCCTCTAGTAAAGGTTTTGTGGAGAAATCATGTAATAGAAGAAGCTTCTTAGGAGCTGGAGGAACAGATAAGGTAGAAATACCCACAATTGTTCCAAGAGGTTTAGTTATAACCAGGTAAAGAGTGAATAGTTATGCAATGTTTCTTTTGCAGGTTAGTCCGCGTATGTATTAGTTTAGTTATTAAGTAATATTTTAGTTTTGGGAAAATTTTATTTTATACATTTAATCTCCCAGAACTTTGAATGTAACTGTGGTGTTCCTCCGCCATAAGTGAGGGTAAGTAATAAAATAAGTAGACCGTTTATCCATAAGGGATGGTGAATCACATGGATAGTAAATTTTGAGGATGAAATTTTTTGAGGGGAGAATGTAGAGACTCGAAAATTATCATAATTTAATAATAGGAGGAGGAGAGAAAAGGAATTAAATTTGGAATTTAAACAGGGTCTCGTTGACGGGGACATGTGTCTCATCGATGAGAGGATACCGAGAGACTATTTCTCAGCACTGAATTTTATCGACGAGGAATAAGCGTTCGTCGATGAACTTCCTTCTTAACCTCGTCGACGAAGGCCAGTGTATAAATTGCCTAAACTCAAATTTTCTGTAGAATTTTAATGCAAAAACCCTTCTCTCTCTCTCTCTCTCTCTCTCTCTCTCTCTCTCTCTCTCTCTCTCTCTCCAGTTCATCCTTTCCCCCTTCTCTCTAAAATTTCGAGCTGGATTCTTGCTGGTTCGACGATCCGAAGCCACCACGACACTCCTGGGAAAGTTCTCTTCAAGTCTGCTGGAGTAGATCGCTGGTGGGGTTAACTTGGATTCCATCCCAAATCCAAGGTAAGGTCTTTTATTCAATATTTGGCTTTCCTATACTCGTAAGAAATGTAGTACTCGGAGAAATACTAAAGTTTTGCTCAGGGGGGGTATTGTTTTAAGGGTGTTGAACGGGAAACCCTACTGGTGTAGGACTGGACACTGTAGGGTTTTTCAGTTTTCAGGTAAGGGAGTAAACTAAAGTAGTTATTTTCCATGAAAATTATTATTACTTATTAGCAAATTAATTTTCAGGAAGCATGTATTATATATGAGCATATTTATAAAAATGTATATTTGGGAAAATACTATTGTTATACAGGAATATGTATTTTCAGTATGAAATGTTAGGAAATATGATTTTAGAATGGAAATTATGGTTTTATTCAACATTGTGTGGCATGAATATTATTTTATGCAAATTGTATTTGCAGTTATTTCAAGAATAATAGGATAATACATTACACTATGATTTCAGAATATATGATAAACAATACATTTATTCAAATCAGTATGTATGAAATGTTTGGTGCAAGGCCATGATTAATAATCAGCGTAAGACCGTGTATTATGCATGTTTTCGGCGCAAGACCGCAGTTATGAATGTAATCGGCGCAAGGCCGTAATTATTTACGTTATTACAGAATTCAAAAAATGCTATCAATCTATTTATGTTTAAACATTATATTATCATGTATTATATGTTATCAGAACCCGTATGATAGTTCAGATCAGTTTCAGGAGCACGGTACCGTAGCTATACAGTTCAGTTCAGTTTAGACTTATGCTAACTGCCCCTGCTAGTAGAGGGGGTGGGAGATGGATAGTCGATGTGGCTTTTAGTGTAGAGTTGTAGACGTCCACCTGAAAGTCCGGACTAGGGTGTGGCGGTCCCATCATACTTACAGACATTTTTGACTTGACAGCAGTTTACCAGCCATTTTCGGGTCCCACCTTTGGGCTGCACAACCCACCATGGGGGTAATACATGACATCAACTAGCTATTCATCTTGGGTAAATTTCGGAATTACTAGTTATATTAGACAATTTTATGAATAGTGAAATACAATATGATTCAGTATAACTATGAGATTGTATGTTATTCAGTTGTGATATTATCAATTTTTTTAAGCATGCAATATGCACTGTATATCTATTATAGCACGTAAATATTCATGTTGCCACACAACTGTATTTAGTTTATTTCCACTAATGAGAGGTGTCTCACCCCAGCTTAAACTATTTTAGTGAACTCAAAAAGACCGGCAGACCGAGGCCACCATTGAGGCTGTGTTTGCCACCCCGCTAGGAGGGTGAGTTCTTTGAACTAGGGTCAGTAGGTTTTTGATGATTTTTGGAGATAATGTATATATACAACATTATAATGGAATGTAGGTGACTCTGGTATAATATATTTCATTGTTTGGAAAATGAAATTTATATTTACTGCTACCTAGGTTTCTGCTGTGTATGACAGGTGTGTCCCCGTTACCTATAGGTTTGGGTTGACTTTATTATGGTTTATATTAATGATAATTAATATGGTTAATTATGTAGTGAGATAAGCAAGAAGTTACAAAAAGATTTTTGAATTTGAGAGAGTTTGGCCCAAATCAATTTTGCTAATCCCTGCTAATTATTGCAAATGAACATGTATATATAGGCAATAAGGAATTTTTGACCGTTGGGGACTCAATGGGGATAATTAGAAAAGTTTAAAACAAGTTTAGAAAAATTAACCTAGTTTACGCCTTTTAATTTTTAGTAAAAAATAATTTACCCCACGAGATTCAGGTGCCCGAAATCGAAGTCGGTTGGTTGAAGCAAAGTCAGTAGCATTCTGTCCAGAGTTCGGGTGCCTGAAGCTAAGTTCAGTTAACCGAACTGACCAATTTGGTTGCTTGAGGACATAATGAACATGAAGGTTCGAGTGCCCAGATAGTTGAAAAGTGTTCTGACACTGGTTCGGGTGCCTGAGGGAGATACGCTCAAAAGTCGTTCGGGTGCCCAAACACAAAATCAACATGTTGACTTGTTCGGTAGCTTGAGGTGTTTTACACGCCATGGTTCGGTCGCCCGACCTCTCTCATGATTTTCAATTAAGATCCAATTTTTGCCTACTTAGTTTCCCCTGATATAGAGAGTGATATTGAGGACTTACTTAAGTGATTGTGCAAGACTAGGGTCTTTTCTAAGGCCGTTTGAGATAGTCACAAAAATTTGGCGTCGGTTGACCAAAGGGTGCTCACTAAGGTCTTTCTAAGGTCTTGAGCTTGTAGTTCCTTCATGCATGATATGCATTAAATATTACAGATCTTTTTCCTATTTACTATTATAGACCCAAATTGAATGATAATATAAATTACAACATCAACTAATCTTCAGGGTCTTCAGGCTTCAAGCTTTCACGTGCCATCAAATATGAACTTGCTAATAAGAACTTGCACACAATCTTGAAAGCCATCAAATACAAAGAGTATTTTTCATTATCAAAATCAGGAATGACTTATAAGGTCAACAGACACCATTCTGGTCAAGTAGCATGTAGGCGTTTTTGGTGTAGGCCTTATGCACCAGATATGAGCCATCCCATTTGGAGGAAAGTTTGTCACTAGGGCGATGTTTCATATTGATGGGCCATTGAACTACAAGGACCAGGTCTCTTACCTGGAATGCTCGTGGGTGGACCTTGCGATTAAAGGCCTTAGTGAGTCGGGCCTGGTAGCATTCCAATTTTTGTTGTGCTTGGAGCCTCTTCTCATCTATGGCCTCCAACGCTTCCAATCGTAAGCGCACATTTTCCTCTTCAGTGAGCCCTTCTTATACTGCCATGCATAGTGACGGTATTTGCCTTTCTAGTGGTAGTACGACTTCAACACCATAGACAAGGGCGTATGGCGTTGACTAAGTAGGCATATGATAAGTCGTGTGGGATGCCCACAATGCTTTGGGGACTTGATCATGCCAATCTCGCTTTGCTTTGGAGACCACTTTGCGCAATAAGTTACAAAGGGTCTTATTGGATGCTTTGGCTAACTTATTAGCAGAAGCATTATACATGGAAGACTTATACTGCTTGAAGTCAAATTTCTCGCATAGTATGTGCATCAAACTATTATAGAACTGCGTCCCATTATTGAGGATGATGAATCAAAGAATGCCATAACAATATATTAGGTGAGTCATAATAAAGTTGACGACATGCTCTTTATTTACTTATCGAAGTGGGATTGCTTCGACCCATGTAGAGAAGTAATTTGTGGCAGCCAAAATATACAAGTGCCCTAGGGAGGACTTGGGTAGAGGCCTAACCATGTCTAGGCCCCATGCTTCAAAGGGCCAAGATGTTGGAATTGGTGTATTCCAAAACCAGAAAAAGGGGGGGGGGGTAAATTGGGTATTTTAAAAATTTCTTCCTAGGTTTATTCAAATCACAAACAGTATATCACAACCTAGGGTCTGTCTAAGCAAATACCAATTGCCCAACAATAATATAACTGAGCAAATAATCAAAGCAAGTATAGCGGACCCAGTATTTCCCAATCATTCACAATACTTAAACCATGAACACATTCATTATTGATTAAATATAAGCATACATGTGCAGGAAATTAAAGTGTAGGAATTTAAGAGCAGACACTAGATATGTTACCGGGGTTTGGCCAAAATTGTCTACGTCCTCGCCTCAAGTTAACAAGTAAGAGGATTCCACTAAATTTGCCCACTTACGGGTGGAGCGGCATCGATTACAATTTCCTCTCCTTACTAGGTGAGGAGTACCCCAGGTCAAATTTATAGGGTTGACCCCAACCTTAACAACAATACCTTAGAAAGGCACACTTGGTTTTCTTAAACGGGTCTAAAGCATTCGGTACTTTCTTAACCGGGTCTAAGTAATCCGGTGCACGTTTCAAGCTATTGTAATCCTCCTCCGACCACATGTTAGGAATACAACAGATAATCAAATAATTTTTGTGTACAATACAAGTGCTTCTTCACAAGCAGATAAGTACACCAATAAGCACAATATAGTCGATGCACTCTTGTATGATAGAGATTTATGCTTAATGGAGATTATGTACTTAATATCTTAAAATGATATGTCAATTAAGTAATATAAGAGATGATGTTAAGATTGATATTTGAATCAAATAGGTGTAAGTTAGTAATGGTATTTCAAAGATCCATACTTCAAATAACTTTATCTCCACAAAATATTTTTTAGCAATAAAGTCAGAAGATAGTAAAGATTAGCTTCTCAAAAATATTTTTGCAATAAGCCCAAAACCAAGACATTGAATCTTATGACAAAGATGCAAAGATTCTTAAGTTGAAAAGAGTTACCCTAAGATAATATTTATCAATGAAATAATCTAGGATCAATTTAAGTTAACTCTCTAAAAAATAATTTCAACAATAATGAATGAGAGAGTATACTAGCTTTGAAGTATATGTATGAAGCTCACAATTATAATCACTCTTCAAGTTGCAAAAATAATGTAAATGAAGAGGATGAAATAAATGTTCTCTTATCAAAGATGATTTTACAAATAAGAATCAAAGAGAGTGTGTATATTATTCTTGAAGAATCTAAGTCTATAAGCAATAAAAGCTCAAAAATTTCAGAGAGAATCTTTGCTTAATCAAATTGCTAATCAATACAAATGAATGAGTATATATAGATATCCTTAAAAATATTACCGTTGGGGATACGACGGTTATTTTGGAAAAAGATTAATAAAATTAACGCCTGATTAGTGCAGTGAAAATACACGAACCCGAGAGATTCGGTCGCCCGGATCTATGGGCTGGTTGCCCGAACACTCACAAAGACTTAAAGTTACTTTTCGGGTTTGGTTGATCGTGGGCAAAGATTGGTCGGCTAAGCAAGGCGATTTCCCAAGCCTTCATAGGTTCGGTCACCCGGTGAATGGTTTTGTAAAAATCCCAAAAAGAGATATAAAAGATTAGTGGAATGATTTCCAAAAAAATAAAATAAAAATTAATTAATTAATTAATCAGATTTAAAAGAAAAAGAAAAAAAATAATAATTAAAATTTATTTTTATTTTTATTAATAAAATATATTATTAATATTAATTAAATATATTATTATTATTATTATTATTATATTAATATATATATATAGCTTCAGGTGGATTCTTAATTTATATTCACGCCCCCCCTGTATTATCTTCTTCTTCTTCTTTTTCTTCTTCTTCTTCTTTTCTTTTCTTTTCTCTGCAACTCTCTGAACTCTCTCTCTCTCCTCACGTTCTCTCTCCCTCTCTCCTTAATTTCGTGACGGATTTTTGTTTGATCGAAAATTCGAAGATACCATTGGACTACATTCGCCGCTGCTGTCATTTCTACCGGAGCGAATTGGTGGTAGGAGCGGCGTAAGCATATTCCTTGGGGTAAGCCATTTTTCCCTTTTTCTTTAATTTCTTACAAAATATAAGCCCAATTGACGAACGGACACCACCACGATAATCTAGGGATGATTCTCTACAAGTCTAGTGGGACAGAATTCTCGTGGGGGTGTCGGGCCAAAACCCCAAATTTGGGGTGCAGTGGTTATTAAGGGGCTTATTTTTAATTAATTAGTATTAATTTATAAATGCTAAAATATTAAGCATCTAGGACCGAAGTAGGATTTCTGGAATTTAGGGCCTGGGTGAGCGCCGCGAGTGTAATTTTGGGACTCGCAGGCAAAATTTGGAAAATTAAGTGGGGATGTTAAATAATAGTTTAAATATTAATTTGAGGTATATGGAGCCTAGGGAAGGTTAGATGAGTATTATTTTAAAGAAATAGATTAATTAATTTGGGGAAAATGTAAATTACAGGAGTTAAATTTCGGACGCCAAGGGCGTGAAATTTTGGGTCCTAACGAATTTCTCAGTAGCCAGGTAAGGGAATAAACTAAAGTAGTTATTTTCCATGTAAATTAGTATTAATTATGAGTAAATTTATTTTCAGAAAAGCATATGCTATATTGTTTATTATGAATGAAAGGTGCGATTGAGAAAATACTGCTATTATGATTAAAATATATATGTATGTATGAGATGCCGAAAAATCACGATTTTAGAATTTGAAGTATGACTTTTAATAGCATATGTGTGGCATGAATATTATTTTATGTGAAATGTATTATGATGTGAAAGATTTTATTAACAAAGCATGATTTTAGGCATATGAAAGATGAGTTATGTTGTGATGAATTTGACGAATATATGAATAATGATTTATTTTCAGAATATATATATATATATATATATATATATATATATATATATACCTTAAACGATTTTGGCGCGTGGCCATGTATTTATGTTATCGGCACGAGGTAGTATTTATGTTATTGGCACGAGGCCGTATTTATGTTATCGGCACAAGGCCGTATTTATGTTATCAGCACGAGGCCGTATTTATGATATCGGTGCGAGGCCGTATTTATGCATGATTTCGGCACGAGGCCTTAATTACTATATTTTTGGCATGAGGATGTAATGATGTTATATATATATGATCATGTATTATATGTTATCACAACCAAGATGTTAGTTTAGTTTAGTTCAGGGGCTCGGTACCGTAGCTATATTGTAGATCAGATATCTACGTCAGATTAGTGTTAACCATCCCACGAGGGGATGGGAGATGGATAGTCGATGTGGTTTTCAGTAGAGTGTGGACGTCCACCTGGTAGTTCGAACCAGGGTGTGGCAGGCTCATCGTACTTACAAACATATTTGATTCGGCAGTGGTCGGCCAGCCATTGTCGGGTCTCGCCTTTGGGCTGCACAACCCGTCATGGGGGGTAATACATGATACCAGCTAGCTATTCATCCTGGGTTTGTTTTCAGTATTACCGGTATAACAGATGTTTTATGTAAAATATGACTTACTAGAAAATATGAAAGCATGTGATTATTCAGTATGATATGATGAACGTTTACGAAATAGGAAATGTATTGTATACGTATAATTGCATTAAATATTCATGTTGCCACACAACTGTATTTAGTTTATTTTACCTTACTGAAAAGTGTCTCACCCCCAAACTTAATTAATTTTTCAGGAGCCCCTGAGAGACCGGCGGGTCAGGGCCACCGTTGAGCTAGTGAGATTACCCTGTGAGAAGGGTGAGATTTTGTAATAGGGTCAGAATTATTTTGTGTTTGACCCTAGAGATATTTTGATGTATATGAGGATGTATAGAAGTACAGTTTTATAATATTATAGAAAGCTCTGGTATTACATTTTATGATTGGATGTTTGAGATTTTATGTTTACTGCTGCTAGGTTTTTCGCTATGTTTGACAGGTGTCCCCTCTACCCACGAGTTCAGGTTGACCATTTGATCTATTATGTGACATTTTATGTTAAGAAATTGAGGGACGTTACATTTGGTATCAGAGCCTAGGATACTAGGTTCTGTAGACTCTAGAGTGCAGCAATAATAATACTAGAGTATAGGATAAAGGAATTTGAGGTTTAGTTTTGTAGTCTAGATGCAGGACTTTCATGATGGTTTGTGTGATTTTCCTGAGGTTACGACTTCAAGAAATTCATTGTAAACTATCGTTAGGTTGGGTATCTATGTTGCAGGATTGAAATTTGAATTAAGATCAAAAGTAACGAGTTAATTAGGAAAATTTACCATATGAGCTGAGTGATATGTATAGAGAATGAGGTTTTGAGTTAAGTTACATGTTTTTAGGATGGACCTTGGTGGAAATAGTGCCCATGCTAGTGGGAGTGAGGGTGCTGGACCCTCGGGCACTGCGGGTAGTGATTCAAATGTCGTTTTATGCAGCGTAGCACAGCAAGTGATGGCAGAGATTGCTAGGAGTTCGAAGGGAGAGGGTGGTCCGTCTGGAGGCCACAATAACTCGATAGAGAAGTTCATAAAGATGAATCCTCCAGCTTTCTCAAGGGGAACGGATCATGCAATCGCTGAGAATTGGGTGCAGGAGATGGAGAAGATATTTGCAGTGCTGCAGTGTTCAGAGGAGCAGAGAGTGCTGTTTGGCACCTATAAATTGACTGGAGAGGCCGAGAGGTGGTGGTCAGTAGTGAGATTGTTAGAGCAACAGAGGATTGTACCTGTAGAGATGACGTAGGAGCGGTTTAAAGAAACATTCTTCGACAGGTATTTTCCAGCCTCTTCTAGGGAGACTAAGATTGAGGAGTTCCTGAATCTGAAGCAGGGACAACTATCAGTGCAGCAGTATGTGGTGAAGTTCATCGAGCTATCTCGTTTTGCCCCGTACATTATTCCAGATGAGGTGAAGAAGGTACAACAGTTTGAAAGAGGCTTAAGGAGAGAAATTTATAAGCAGGTATCGATTTTAAAGTTGCAAGACTTCACCGAGCTGGTTAACTGAGCCACTATAGCAGAAATTGGTGATCGATTAGAGGCTGAGGAGCAGAGGCAGAAGAAAAGGTCTACACCTTCTGGTTTCTAGTAGGGAGTCGGCCGTGTTGCGTGGAAGAGAGGTGGCTATTATAGGGACCGGAGACAGAAGACCGGGAATCGTGGTTTCCAGGGTGTGCAGCCATCTCCAGCTTGCCCATCTTGTGGGAAGAGACACCTGGGAGAGTGCCATGCTGGGTGAGGTGTCCGCTACAGGTGTGGGGAGCCAGGACATATGATGAGGGAGTGTCTGACACAGACTAGTACTGCTCCTAGACCTGCCCGAGGAGGTTATCAGGCGCCACAAGGAGGCTAGCAGAGGAATATGGCCCCAGCCAGAGTTTTCGCTTTGACCCCAGGAGATGCTGAGGTGGCAGGAGATGTGGTGACAGGTACTGTTTCAATATTGTCATTTAAAGCTACTGTTTTGTTTGATTCTGGGGCGACGCATTCTTTTATTGTTCGAGATTATGTTAAATTGTGTGGGTTTGAGCCTCAGCAGTTAGAAATTAGTTTTTCTGTTGCTATGCCAACTGGGACTGTAAGGGTGTGTAGAAAGGTACTCAGGGACTGTCCAGTGGATATTCAGGGGAGGTCTTTGTTGGCTAATCTGGTGGTTTTAGACATACATGGGTTTGAGGTAATCTTGGGCATGGACTGGCTAGTTGCCCACTATGCTAGCATTGATTGCCATCAGAGAGTAGTAGTGTTTAGACCTCTAGAGGGACAGGAGTATAGATTTGTGGGATCACGTGTGCACACCCCACCTTAATTATTATTTGCTATTCAGGCGCATAGATGGCTATCAGAAGGTTGTCAGGGATATTTAGCCTATGTGAAGGCTATATCAGAAGGAGAACTGAGGGTGGAGGATATCCCAGTGGTGAGGGATTTTCCTGATGTATTTCCTGAGGATTTGCTGGGACTACCTCCTGATTATGAAGTAGAGTTCATTATTGATCTGGTTCCGGGGATAGCGCTAATTTCGAAGGCGCCGTATAGAATGGCACCGACAGAGCTGAAAAAATTGAAAGAACAGTTGTAGGAGCTATTAGATAAGGGGTTCATGCGGCCCAATGTGTCACCTTGGGTAGCACCGATTTTGTTTGTGAAGAAGAATGATGGCTCGATGAGGTTATGCATCGACTATCGAGAAATAAATAAAGTAACTATCAAGAATAAATACCCGCTTCTGCATATTGATGATTTGTTTGACCAGTTACAGGGGACACAAATCTTTTCGAAGATAGATTTAAGCTCCGGGTACCATCAGGTGAAATTCAGGGTGGAAGATGTTCCGAAGACTGCATTTAGAACACGGTATGGTCACTATGAATTTCTAGTTATGCCATTTGGATTGATGAATGCTCTTGCAGTGTTTATAGATCTTATGAACAGGGTTTTTTACCAGTACTTGGATCGGTTTGTGGTAGTATTTATTGATGATATACTGGTGTATTCGAAGAGTCCAAAGGAGCATGAGGAGCATTCAAGTATAGTGTTGCAGGTGTTGCGAGAGAAGAAGCTATATGCGAAGCTCAAGAAGTGTGAGTTCTGGCTGGAACAGGTAACCTTCCTTGGACACGTTATATCCAAGGGTGGTATTTCTATTGATCCGAGTAAGATTGAGGTGGTAGTAGACTGGGTATGACCAAAGAACGTGCACGAGATCAGGAGTTTCCTGGGATTGGCTGGGTACTACCGTAGGTTTGTTGAGGGCTTCTCTAGATTGTCAGGCCCGTTGACCAGATTGACCAGGAAAGGAGCAAAGTTTGAGTGGTCTGATGAATGTGAACAGAGCTTCCAAGAATTGAAGTAGTGACTCATCATTGCGCCTGTGTTGACGATACCTTTAGGAGAAGAGGGGTTCGTAATTTATAGTGATGCGTCCCACAAAGGGCTCGGATGTGTATTGATGTAGCGGGGGAGAGTAATAGCCTATGCTTCATGACAGTTGAAAGAATATGAGAAGAACTACCCTACTCACGATCTAGAGTTGGCGGCGGTTGTTTACGCGTTGAAGATTTGGAGGCACTATCTATATGGGGGTAGGTGTGAGATATTTACTGACCATAAGAGTTTAAAGTATTTCTTCACGCAGAAGGAATTGAATATGAGGCAGAGGAGATGGCTGAAGCTAATAAAAGATTATGACTGCATTATCAGCTACCACCCGGCAAAGGCTAATGTGGTTGCTGATGCTTTGAGTCAGAAATCAGTGGAATCATCTGTATCTGCAGTGGAGATTCAGCATCCAATTCAGATGGATCTGGAGAGGCTCGGTGTGGAGCTGGTAGATGGCGATCACCAGACGTTCATTGTTGACTTGGTTTTGCAACCGACTCTACAGGAGAGGATTAAAGCAGCTCAGAGGAATGATGCAGAATTAGTAGAGCTTATGGGAAAGGTACAGGATGGTCAGGAACCAGAGTTCAGCAATTCAGATGATAGAGCCCTAAGGTTCCATACCAAGTTAAGTGTTCCTGCCGATCCTGAGATCAAGAAAGTCATTCTGGAGGAAGCACATCAATTTCTATATAATGTACATCCGGGTAGCACTAAAATGTACAAGGATCTCCGAGAGTCCTTCTGGTGGAGCAACATGAAGAGGGAGATAGCTCAGTTTGTGGATCAGTGTTTGACGTGCCAACAAGTGAAGGCTAAGCATCAGAGACCGGTGGGATCGTTGTAGCCACTCCACATTCCTGAGTGGAAGTGGGAACATATAGCGATGGATTTCGTCTCAGGATTACCGCCAGCATTGCATGGATAGGAAGCTATTTGGGTAGTGATGGATCGATTGACGAAGACTGCCCACTTTTTTCCGATCAGAGTTAGCTACTCCATGGACAGATTGGCTAAGTTATACATCCAGGAGAGAGTTAGACTCCACGGCGTCCCAGTGTCCATAGTTTCAGATAGAGACCCATAGCTCACATCTCATTTTTGGAAGAGTCTGCAAGGGGCCATGGGTTCTCATTTGTTGTTCAGAACAGCTTTTCATCCTCAGACAGATGGACAGACAGAGAGGATGATACAGATTCTAGAGGATATGCTGCGAGCATGTGTGCTGGACTTTGGAGGTCGTTGGATGCAGTATTTGCCACTAGTTGAGTTTGCGTATAACAACAGCTACCAGGCCAGCATTAAGATGGCACCGTATGAGGCACTGTATGGCAGGAGGTGCTGATCCCCATTGTAGTGGGATGAGGTTGGAGAGAAGCAGGTATTGGGGCCAGAGCTGATACAACAAACTTAGGATAAAGTCAGACTCATTAGAGACAGGATCAGGCCCTAGGTATATTGGACCATTCGAGATTCTTGAGAGAGTGGGTCCAGTTGCCTATCATTTGGCATTACCACCAGTCCTATCTAGGATCCATGACATATTCCACATTTCTATGCTGAGGAAATACATCCCAGACCCCTCCCATGTGATCAGATATGAGGCACTGGAGTTGGGTGATACTTTAGCTTATGAGGAAGTGCCAATGTAGATTATTGTCTGGAAGGAACAGGAGCTACGCATGAAGAAAATTCCACTGGTAAAAGTTCTGTGGTGCAACCATGCCATTGAGGAGGCTTCTTGGGAATTATAGGATCAGATGCGCCAGAGATATCTGCACTTATTAAGTGGAGTTTAGCCAGTCAAGTGAATGAAATATTGTTGTAGTTTTTATTTGTATAATGTAACGTAAGATAGATAGAGTTTTTAGTTTTGAAACGTGAATGGTTTTGGGAGAATTTTGCATAGTTGTAATCTCCTAGAGCCCTCGTTGTAGCTATGGTATTCCTCCGCCATAAGTGAGGGTAATCAATAAAAATTGGAAGTGTTTTCACTAAAGAAGGGAAACAAGGGAATGACAAATTTTGAGGACGAAATTTTTATAAGGAGGGGAGAATGTAAAAACCCCAAAAAGAGATATAAAAGATTAGTGGAATGATTTCCAAAATAAAAAAATAAAAAATAAAAAAAAATAAAAATTAATTAATTAATTAACTAATTAATTAATTGGATTTAAAAGAAAAAGAAAAAAAATAATAATTAAATTTTATTTTTATTTTATTAATAAAATATATTATTAATATTAATTCAATATATTATTATTATTATTATTATTATTATTATTATATTAATATGTATATATGTATATGTTAAACCACCTGAAGCTTAAAAGAAGCTTCAGGTGGATTCTTAATTTGTATTCATGCCCCCCTGTATTATCTTCTTCTTCTTTTCTTTTCTTTGCAACTCTATGAACTCTCTCTCTCTCTCTCTCTCTCTCTCTCTCTCTCTCTCTCTCTCTCTCTCCTCACATTCTCTCTCCCTCTCTCCTCGATTTTGTGACGGATTTTCGCCCGATCGAAAATCCAAAGATACCACTAGACTCCATTCACCGTTGCCGTCATTTCTACCAGAGCGGATCGGTGGTAGGAGCGGCGTAAGCGTATTCCCTAGGGTAAGCTATTTTTCCCTTTTTCTTTAATTTCTTGCAAAATATAAGCCCAATTGATGAATGAACACGACCACGAGAATCTAGGGATGATTCTCTACAAGTCTAGTGGGACGGAATTCTCGTGGGGGTGTCGGCCCAAAACCTCAAATTTGGGGTGCAGGGGTTATTAAGGGGCTTATTTTTAATTAATTAGCATTAATTTAGAAATGTTAAAATATTAAGCATCTAGGACTGAAGTAGGATTTCTGGAATTTAGGGCTCGGGTGAGCGCCGCGGGTGTAATTTTGGGACTCGCAGGCAAAATCTGGAAAATTAAGTGGGGATGTTAAATAGTAGTTTAAATATTAATTTGAGGTATATGGAGCCTAGAGAAGGCTAAATGAGTATTATTTTAGAGAAATTGATTAATTAATCAGGGGAAAATGTAAATTGCAGGAGTTAAATTTCAGGCACTAAGGGCGTGAAATTTTGGGTCCTAACGAATTTCTCAATAGCTAGGTAAGGGAATAAACTAACGCAGTTATTTTCCATGCAAATTATTATTAATTATGAGTAAATTTATTTTCAGAAAAGCATATGCTATATTGTTTATTATGAATGAAAGGTGCGATTGAGAAAATACTGCTATGATGATTAAAATATATATGTATGTATGAGATGTCGGAAAATCATGATTTTAGAAGATGAAGTATGACTTTTAACAGCATATGTGTGACATGAATATTATTTTATGTGAAATGTATTATGATGTGAAAGATTTTACGAACAAGGCATGATTTCAAGTATTATGAAAGATGAGCTATGTTGTGATGAATTTGACGAATATATGATAAATGATTTATTTTCAGAATATATATATATATATACCTAAAACGATTTTGGCGCGAGGTCATGTATTTATGTTATTGACACAAGGCTGTATTTGTGTTATCGGCATGAGGCAGTATTTATGTTATCGGCACGAGACTGTATTTATGTTATCGGCACGAGGCCGTATTTATGTTATTAGCATGAGGCCGTATTTATGTTATCGGCAGGAGCCATATTTATGATATCAGAACGAGGCCGTATTTATGCATGATTTCAGCATGAGGCCGTAATTACTATATTTTTGGCACGAGGCCGTTATGGTGTTATATATATATGATCATGTATTATATGTTATCACAACCAGGATGTTAGTTTAGTTCAGTTCAGGGGCTCGGTACCGTATCTATATTGTAGACCAGATATCTATGTCAGATTAGTACTAACTATCCCACGAGGGGATGGGAGATGGATAGTCGATGTGGCTTTCAGTAGAGTGTTGACGTCCACCTGACAGTTCGGACCAGGGTGTGGCGGGCTCATCGTACTTACAGACATATTTGATTCGGCAGTGGTCGGCCAGCCATTGTCGGGTCTCGCTTTCGGGCTGCACAACCCGTCATGGGGGTAATACATGACACCATCTAGCTATTCATCCTGGGTTTGTTTTCAGTATTACCGGTATAACAAATGTTTTATGTAAGATATGACTTATTAGAAAATATGAAAGCATGTGATTATTCAATATGATATGATGAACGTTTACGAAATAGGAAATGTACTGTATACGTATAATTGCATTAAATATTCATGTTGTCACACAGCTGTATTTAGTTTATTTTACCTTACTGAGAAGTGTCTCACCCCCACACTTAATTAATTTTTCAGGAGTCCCTGAGAGACCAGCGGGTCAGGGCCGCTGTTGAGCTAGTGAGATTACCCTGTGAGAAGGGTAAGATTTTGTAATAGGGTCAGAGTTATTTTGTGTTTGACCCTAGAGATATTTTGATGTATATGAGGATGTATAGAAGTACAGTTTTATAATGTTATAGAAAGCTCTGGTATTATGTTTTATGATTGGATGTTTGAGATTTTATGTTTACTATTGCTAGGTTTTCCGCTGTGTTTGGCAGGTGTCCCTGCTACCCATGGGTTCGGGTTGACCATTTGATCTATTATGTGACATTTTATGTTAAGAAATTGAGGGACGTTACAGGTTCAGTCTATCGGTTCTTGACATTCGGTTGCCTAGAGCTCTTTTGAACTAAAGGATTGGTTAGGCGGGGACAGTGGAGAAGTCAAAATTTAATGGTGGGTTGACCATGCACGATGTGTTCAATTGATGGTCGGTCGCCCGAGTCTTAGCCAACTTTTGGCTTATGGCTTGGTCAGTCGACCGAGGCATTTCAATCGCCAATAGGTCGGTCTCTAGAGGCTATTCAAAAATGAGTATTTGAGTCCTGCTTGGCCCCTATGATTTTTCAACCCTGTGTGAACAAGCTTATGGCATTTTAGTTTTCGGGCATTGGTTCCTATGGTCATTTTATGGCCTTTTGAGCATAAGATTCTATCATTAATGCAGTGCATTATTACAAACCATAAATATTACAGACCAAAAATTGAATTACAATTACAATAAAGAAACTTGGTCTTCAGTCCCTTTTGCTCTTCAAGTGCCTATCATGTGATATGGTCTTTGTGGTCCTTATGGCTTCCTTGCGTCCTTACCATTTGTGCATGTTAAGAATTAACCTTGTTCAAAAGTTCAGTGCACAAGTAAGATACTTTATATTTGTTATAATCAACACGAGATATGACTCAAAAATTCAACAATCTCACCCTTTTTTATGATGGCAAATACAATTGCAAAAGTGAGTATAGCTTAAAAATGCTCCCCCTAAGAATATGCGTAAATTTAAAATTTTCAATACAATTCAAACATATCTAGAAGAGAAGACCTATCATATACAAAATGCATTCAAGTTTAAAATTTAAGCTCATATACCAATTGTACACCCAATTTTGCAGCTTATATTTCTGCCCCTTTTGGCATCAGCAAAAAGGACTAGGCAATAAAATCATTTGAATATTAAGAGATTTTAGCTTAAAAAGGAAGCTCCCCCTATTTGATTTAAAACTTGGGCATATAAAAAATTTTAAAACTGTTTGATATATATATATATATATATATATATATATATCAATTAAGCACACACACACACACACACACAGTATAACTGGCCACAAAAGATTAAAAACATATGCTAAACATTCATCAGACCAGAAATATACATAAACCATTTTAGTTCAAACATATCATAAGACCCGTGAAAAAAATTTGAGTTAAAAAAAAAAAGCATACGGCATATGATAATAGATAGTAGGTTTGAGCACGATTTTCATCTAACTAGTTCGTACGCATTTTTATGTGAAATTCTCTAACTAGTTATTGCAATCAAAACACACACACACACACACACACACACACACACACACATATATATATATATATATATATATGTATATAACAAATAAGGCAAGATATAAAGGATTTTAACTTTGAAAGTATTTCTTGCCATAAAACAAATATCCCCTTCAAGAATTTCAAACAAAATATTAGGGAGAATGCTTGCTGAAAAAGAAACTTTAATATAAAGAAGATCAAGCAAGCAATATTTTTTTGGTTGAACTTTTCAAGCATAATTCAAGAAAAATCAACCGTAAAGATCCTAGATATATTAGACAATTCAAAACAAAAATCATATGGAAACAAAAATTATTATGACTAATCACCATATTTCAAATTATGATTTTCAATAAAGTCACTGCATTTAAGCACAAACCACAAAACATTCAAAATAGATCTAAGTTAGACATGTTGGAGAGCCTAACAATATGGAAACTTAATTTCAAAGACTCCCCCCTATTAATTAGAGTACGAGCTTCTATGCTATGGATTAAAGATTTACTGTGGGTAGGAGGAAATTCATTATACCAAACGTGCAGGCCACAGTGTGCTATGAATCTAAACGAAAGGTAAGCTAAGCATAAGGAATAAAAATTTAATTTTGTATGCACCCCCTGTCGATTTGAATCCTAACTTAGATGAAATAAATTGCTTATACTAGTTAAAGACTAATTTCACTATGCCTAGTTGTAGAGACCCAAACGGTAATAAGCTGGGTTCGTCGATGAAGAAGTCATGTTCGTCGAAGAAGTCCTTCAAAGTCTCGTTAACGAATTTCAGAGCCTCGTCGACGAGCAAATACCGAGTGGGTCAGAGAAATATTTGGAACTTGGGCTTGGCGATGAAGGGATGACTTCGTCGACGAGCTGCGTGGTGGATTTGTCGACGAAGACGCCGCCTCATCAACGAGTTGGACTTGGTCAAAGGCCTTATAAATATCCATTTTGGTTGCTTTAAAGCTAAGTTTCTTCTCAAAGCTCTCTCTCTCTCTCTCTCTCTCTCTCTCTAAACTAGCGGAAACTCTCTCTTTCTCTAAGATTCCTCGCTATTCGTTGTCCGTTTCTAAAAATGGAAGTTCCTACGGGGATCAGAAGAAGAAGTTTTACAACTTTAGTGGATCGGATTGTTACTTTGAGGATTTTCGAGTCTTCCCATCGAGGTAAGGATCTGATCTCAATTTTGATTGGATATTTGGATAGTAGTCGGAATTATAGTAAGGTTATGTTCTGTGATTTAGGTTTTTAGGATCCCGGGTTATCGGTTTGGATCGTTTTAGTACGAAGTTTCATTTCGAGTTTAAGGTAAAGGGAATTTGATTACAACGGTTATTTTTGGAAAACTAAACTACTAAAAAGCTAGTTTATATTTATATGTATGATTGAACTGCTTATTTGCTAAATTCTATCGAGTAGAAATGCCGGTTTTACGATTTTTACGATATTTTTGGTAAAAATGAGGATTTTGGCGTATGATCTCCAAATTTTGTGAAAATCACCTATTTGCATTTAAACTGTAGTAGGAGATGCTTGAATCCTTTACTTTTACATTTAAATGATGTTTATTGGATTTTTATCATTTAGCGGATTTTTGGATTGAACTCGTGTGATATATGTTGAAATGGAAATGTATGAATTTGATATACTATGTATATGAGATATGGGAACTGAAGTTCCAAATTTTTTATACGGAAAATATGGAAAACAGAGGCCGGTTATACACCGAGCGTTATCAGTGAAACAAAAAGGGGTAAACCGAATGGATAGGCACCGATTTGAACCCGATGTGATTATCTGAATTTGTGAAAAATACTGGAATTGCACAGGTTACTATATTTTGTTATAAATTGTATATATGATAAATGGAACCACAACTTGCCACAAAAAGGGGTTGAAAGATACTCCAGAAAAAGGGGTTGAAGATACTCCAGTAAATGGGGTTGAAAGATACTCCAATGTGAGAAGTTGAAAAAGCTTCAGTCATGGAGGTGAAAGATACTCCGAATGGCAGGGAATTCCTCATCTGGAAGGGTACAGTGCAACCGCACATGTAAATCAGTGTGGGTACATAGATAGTCGACTAGCAGAAGTAATGAAACCACTGGTGAAATAATAGACCAGATGGGGGCAGTCGGACTATATATTAGATACTTGAAAAATGCCTACATGAATAGGGCATTGTTGGAAATATCAGTCCACAACCCGTGCCATGGGGTAAATAGGCAAAACATGTTATGACAAACTGGTCATTGTTCTAATATTCATATGCATGATTTAAATACTAGAATGTGCAAATAAATTTTATATATTGTAGTATTGTAAATAAATGTTTTACATATACATATATGGGTTTTATTCAAATGTGCATATGTGATCACACACTATTGTAACACTTTCTTCCTTAATGAGAGGTGTCTCACCCCATTAGACAACCTTTGTTTTCAGGTCCATCAGGACGTCGGTCCTAGTTGCTTAAGGGACTTGGAGAATTGTTTATTGGGTTGTAGCATACGTAAGTAGTTTATGTGTATATTGAACTTAGTTGGAATATCCTTTTGGGGTTGTATTAATAGAATATGTTCTAAGTCTGTATAAATGTATTTGAGGATACAACAGTAAACTCTGATATATGTCTATTAGAAATCTCGATGAATGTTTATGTTTTTCCACAACATTTACATTCCTGTCATGTATGAGTTACACCCGAATGTCCCTGTTTAGGGTGGGTTGTTTATGTATCTTGAATAGGTACATGTATTTTGTATGAGTGAGTGACACCTGGGTCCGTATAAAGGGCTGGGTCTTTACACTAGTAGTATAAGCCATTTCCAAAAGAGCTACTATACGGAGGATTAATTAATGCTATCTTTGTCACTTGATCAGTATAGTCTCCTTATATTGACTGCAGATGCATCAGAGAGTATATATTAAGGCATACAATGATGTTCATAATGAAGAATAATTCATACCTATTCATAAAGCTTTAAGAGCAAGATATGATGTTTAGGGTTCTTAGAAGAGCCTCAATATTTAAACAGCTAAATGTGATGCAAATAAGTCTTTTATGCTCTCTCTCTACGACTGGAGCTTAGCTCCCCCTAAGTATATGATGATTATGTAAGGATGAAGTTTAATTATCTATTTGAGTTTTCACTAATCCTTTCAAAAATATTTTAACATTAATTTTATCATAATCATCTTTAGCACATGGTTTTATTTTGGAAAAAAATTAATAAAATTTCGGTAGCATGCCGTCTGTAAATTGGACATTTTCCCATAAAACATGTACCTAATATGTTCAAACAAGTAATTTATAATGATATACATCATGCAGATACCATTCAGATAAATCATGCGAGAACCTATATCCACTACCAGCATGTAATTCACAAGACTGCATCAGCCATGTTGTTGGCATTTAACTTAAGCATGCAATCAGGTAGCACAAATAAACCATCCATTAAATATGAAGAATGAATAACAATGGATAGTTATGAGTTTAGTTCAGTGATGTCTTTCATAAGGTATATTTACAATAAAAAAAAAAAATCATGAGAGCATTTAAATTATAAAACTGAAGATAATGCCCCCCCCTGAGTTATGCACTTATTCATTTTATGCCTTTTTCAATTCCTGGAACTCTTAAGACAAGGCCCTAAGGTTCAGTGATTCAACCTTGGCATTGAAAAATAAAGGCTTATTGGACCAAAAAGTCACAATGAATGTTTCTTTAGATGTAGTAAGCCTATTTCTACCTCTTTTATTATGAATCTTAATACGTGTGAGGCACAAGTTTAAATGGCTTTCAATTTCTACTGCATGTGCATAGGCTCCTTTGAAATATGTTTCTTCATCTAGATAGAGACCTAATACAAATAATTTTAGCCATTCAACTTTAAAAGGATATAAAGCTTTTAAAGGATTTGATTAAATTTGAGAGCTTATAAAGAGAATTTGAATAAATACTCTTAGCAATTAAATTACTATTAAGTTCGAAGAGTATTCATTACAAGTGGACATGATTCAAAGTATCTTCATGGAAGTGAATATGTTCGACTGCTTAGGCAAAGAGCTTTCAAGAGTATGTGAATTTCTTTGAATACAACTTGTTGGTGATTTCAGATATTTTAAAACTAGGAGGTACCCTACAAAATTGTTCTGAATTTTAAAGCAAGGGTACTATCCATGGAATAGGAGAGCCTTTACTGAATGTGATCGTGGTTTGGTAAAGAATTCATATGGATGAGATGGTGAACCAAAATTAAAGGATTTTTAATTTTAAAACTTAAAGGGATTATTTTTATTTAACAATGAAACTTGAATCCCTTAGTGGATGCCTCTAATTTTGATTACAAGGAGGATTTCTTTTAATTTGCACTAGTAGAATAGGGATTTATGATTATTAGTGCTTAAGCCTAGAGTGGTCACTATTGTTTGGTCAAGGATTTTAAGTTATTCACTGAGTTTAGGGTGAAGTGATATATAGTATGAGACGTATCCCTAAAGCTCAATTCCGTGCAATGGTCAAGAGATGCTTAACTTAAGATATTCATTTTTAGGTATGGGTTAAGCATTTGGAATCATTTACCTAGAAAAGATGGCTGGTCCATTTGGAAGTGCATGCACATACTAAGTCTTTATATGTTAAGCCTGAACTACTTCCTAAACCAATAGTCATCACAACCCATAAACCTGATCCTAGGATCTAAGAAGGAATAAAACAATTAGGTACTTACTACTGGATTCCAATATTCCTTTGGTCCTATGGGGTTTGCTTTTCTGAAAATCCATTCCATTTTCTTATATAATCCTCTAGCATTTCTAAGTAGACAATTAAATAAAATGTGCCACATCATCTTATAGTATAAGAAAATTTTGTATGTGCATGAAAGATTAAGCTTATTCATCCTTATTTTACTAAATGAGGCATAAGAGCTGGTATGGAAATTAAAAGGTGAACCCTTTTTGAAAAAAGGTAATTTTTTTTTTCAATTCTTAAGGGTTCCTTTGAAGTATCCTTTTCACTAGTAGGTTTGAAAATCACTTCAAGATAATTAATTTCTTTTTCTACGCAAATGATTTTCAAGACCTTCACGATCTTCTTCTTTTCTAAGGTGGCATGATATTCTCTTAGAGTTTCTAATTGCATAGCCAACCTTCTGTTTTTATTGTTAAATTCAACGTATGATTCATCACAAAATTTAACACAATACCTATCACATGAAGCAATGCATGAATTATCATTCTCAAGATTATCACATGATTTAACAGATGATTCATTGCATAATAGATAGTAGGAATCAACACAAGAATCATCAGTAGAAATAGATACATATACCTCCTCCATTACTAAATCGTTTAGCCCATGATTCACCACTTCTAGATCATTTAATCTTGACATTTCCGGAGTGGTGGTTTCCATCTCCTGGGTCTTTCCATACTTCCCTTATATGTTGCACTTTGGGACGCAATGACCCAAGAAAATTTATCAGATCCTCGTTGACGAACATAGGTGTCGACGATGAGGGTACAAGAGGGCCTCATCGATGAAGACAAGTTTCGTCAATGAGAAGATACTGAGAGAAGATTTTTGAAAGTCTGAAATTCATCGATGAGGGTGTAGGTTCATCAACGAACTTTCTACAGGACTTGTCGATGAGGTGACATGTCTTTTCAATGAATCCGGCCCTATAAATATTTGAAAATTGGATTTTTACGCAGAAAATTCACAAAACACCTTCTCTCTCCTCTCTCTACGGTCTCTCCCTCCTCTCTCTTCGATTTCGGCCCCATTAGCTGCAGGATTAACTATCTGAGGCCACCACGATGCCCCTAGGAAAGTTCTTCCTAAGTCTGCCTGAGCAGATCATCGATGGGACGAAGTTAGATTTCATCCCAAATTTAGGGTAAGGCTCTTTTTGTTGAAATTTGACTTTCCAGCAGTTGTAGGAAATGCTGTAGATGTAGAAATAGTAATATTTTGTTTTGGGATATATGATTTTTAGGGTGTTGAATGGGATACCCTGCGGGTGCAGGATAAGTGTTTTTAGGGGTTTTTTCTCAGTGTCAGGTAAGGGAATAAACTAAAACAGTTATTTTTCTGTGCAAATTAGTATTATTTATCAACAAATTAATTTTTAGGAAAGCTTGTATTATATTTGAGTATTATTGAAAAAATGCATATTTGGGAAAATACTACTGATATATAGGAAATGTAATTTTAGAATGAAATGTACGAATTGACTTAGCTATGTGTGGCATGAATATTATTTTTCATGAAAAGTATTATGATATGGAAATTTTACGAATAAGCATGTTTTCAGGAATTATGAAATAATACAGTACGTTATGATTTTGAAGTACATGATAAATGATTTATTTATTCAGAATGATATGTATGAGATGTTTGGCGCGAGGTCGTATTTACAAGATGTTCAGCGCGAGGCCGTATTTACAAAATGATTGACGCGAGGCCGTATTCATAAAATGTTTGGTGCGAGGCCATATTTATGAAATTATAGAAAAAGTTATCAATTCCTTTATGTTAAACGCTATATTATCATGTATTATATGTTATCAAAACCTGGATGTTAGGTTAGTTCAGTTCCAGGAGCACAGTACCGTAGCTCTTCCTCAACGTTAACCATCTCCGCTTCAGAGAAAATAAATCCAATTAACTATTGATATTAACTGGCAGTCTTATAGGAATTTTGAACACAGGTATCACCACTTTTTCATTCACAGCTTGCACATATGACTGCACCCTACAACCAGCCTGGGTGGCATTCTCTGCCGACGGTGAGGCCATTGGAGGGGGGACAACACCTTCCCAACAACACTACCTATTTTCCATATTGAAAGCCTAAAAATAAAAACCAAACCTTTTTTTGAAAGAGTAGATGGAACCTGAGGTGTGATGGTGACGACAATCTTTTTCTAGCGTGCAACATCCACAAAAACTTCAATCTTTGGCAACGAAAACATAGAGACGTTGGTCATTGGTTCGTTGATTCAAGGTGGTTTGTAGAAACGTAAGCAAAGGAGAGTCAACAGAGAGTATTCTCCAAGAGGTATCGCTGGCAGGTTCACCGAGAGGGGTTGTATGAATGAAGGGGCGAAAGGCTAGGAATCACCATTGCTTAAAGTTTGTGAAGGGCTCTAGGAGGTGTTGTGTGGGTCAACTAGGAAAGGTATGCAGAACGTGAGGGAATCACATTAGCAAAGGGGCTTAGTAGCCAAAGGATTTTAAACTCAAGAGATTTAGGGATTTGGGGTTTAAGGATTTTTTTTGGAGGGAAGGGTCAGTGTTTGAGAGAGAGAAATGGACAACAGTAGGGGCTAGGGAGGCCGTGGACGGCTATGGCAAAGATTCCACAAAAAAGCTGAGAGTGGTGGGGTAGCAATGAAGGCGGTGGCAGCAGCGGTGGCGTTGTTTTTGTGGGGAAGGGTCAATGTGCGAGGGAGAGAGAAATGGACAGCAGTAGGGGCTGGGGAGGATGTGGACGGCTCTAGCAAAGATGCCACAAAGAAGTTGGGAGTGGTCGTTGCTTGCGGTGGTGGGGTAGCAGCAGCGATGGTGGCAGCGGGGGCACTCTCCCAGTCAAGCTCGACTCTCCTTCATAGTTTTTTTGTACCCAAGTAAGACATAAAATATAGTTATGTAACAAATACAAAAATTCACACGCCAATGTCCATGTCACCAACACTATTTTTGTCCCATAAAATAGATTTGTGTTTTAAAATAGATCCCATGAATGCAAGTAAAACCTAAACAACTACGCAAAACAAAAACACAACTAATATTACTCACTCAATGATTCATTCAAAGAATAAAATAAACAATAACAAAATTAAACGAACAAATTAATCCTATGTTTAAACATTCAGACAAAAAACCAAATCCTATGTTTAAAAAATTCATAGAAAAAAGACCAAAGATGAGAAGTTTATTAATCAAATAAAACATTCAACCGTAAAATTCTCAGTCCAACATTAATTTAAATAAAAAAAACAAGCTCAAACCAACAACTTAAATGAAACAAACTTAATCCAACAATAAATCAAAATACGGTATTGAAATAAACATGAAATTAAAGCAAATAAAAGACGAAATATGGAAGAATGAAGGAGAGGAGAGAAGATTTCATGGTGTGGCCGAATGGAGGGGATTCCCCTTTAGGTTCGGCTGCCCCAATAACTCCAATCTGCAACTTTGCAAACTCCCTTCAATACTCTAAAAAAATAAACTCCAAAATGGTGAACACAAGAACAAGAAATGGAAGAATGGAGAGGGAAGGATGAGAGAAGAGTAGAGAAGAGGGTTCTTATCCTTGTAATTACACAAGGATGCCCCAAAACTCCTAGCTGCAGCTGCTCTCAAACTCACGGCCTCCCAACCTTCACAACCTCACATTCGGCCACACACACACATAAAAACCCCTAATTCCTTGCCTCCACTTTTCCCTAGCAATGTGGATCTCCTCTAAGAGGTTGCAGCTACTATCAAACGTACGGCCTCTCAACCTTCACAACCTCACATTCGGCTACACACACACACACAAACACATAAAAACCCCTAATTCCTTGCCTCGACTTTTCCGTAGCCATGTGGATCTCCTCCAAGAGGTGCATGGACCTCTTTTGGATGGCCCATGACTCTTCTTATCTTCATAGCACAGCTGCCTCTTGCATTCCACACACATGCACATGGCAAATCTTATGTTTAAAACACTATTTTTCTTCCCAAAAATCACCCTAACCATGTGTTGCTTCCCTTGTAGCACTTGGGCCTATTTTGGATGGCCCATGTTCTTATTTCTTCATATTCATGGCTGCCCCTTGTAGGCCACAACATATATGCACGGTCCTTGAATTCTTTAAGACCCCAAATCCAACAAAAAAAAATAGCCTAGTCGTGTTGGACCCCTTCAAGTAGGCACATGGGCCTTCTTTGTTTTGGCCCATGCCTTCTTTTCTTCTTTAGTATTCATGGTCTATGTACTTGTTTCTTCTTAGCCCATCAAGTGTGTCCTCCTTGTGTATCTTTCATTGCTTTAAAATGTATGGGCCTTCACCTTTTATTCATGTTCATTGGCCTACAATAATTAAACAAGAATGTAATAAGTTTACAGGAAAAGATGGGATAATTATTTCAATATCATCGATTGAACTCAATGTTAAAATACTGGACATAATTAGGCATTTAAGTAAAATTGTAATACTTAATTAATGCATTTAAATACCTAATTATGCAATTTTGATGCGTAATCACACCCCCTACCTAATGTTTTGCTAGTCTTTAGTAATTAACATGAATGCCTTCATACCAGGGGAGTAACAACCATAATTCCTGTATTTTTGAAAATCACAAGCCATGAAATACTTTTGTTGAGTCTAGGAACACATGAAGTATCAACTGAGAGATTTATATACCATGTTGACTTTTTGAGTCCGATTCCTGTTGGATAATGACAAATTGTAAGAATCTCATATGTGTGTTTAGTGTATGAACATACTTACATTTCAAAAGGCACAACTGGTATTTGAGGTATGGAGGCCATGAGGCTTTTAAAGCTCACACCACCTGGCATATTCCATGGAATTTTGAAGAGCAAAGAGCAATGAAATTTATTTTATTTCATTTGTAATGCATTTAGATGTATTTGTACATGTGTGCCTCATATGATTTGATTAAAGCTCAATAACAACCATAGAATGACCTTAAGGAATCAATCTTTTCAAGGAAAACCTTTTAATTAAAAATCCAAACTCATATCGAAAGGTTTGAATTGTTTTTGAGCTCAAAAGAGGGCCAAAATTTCATTTTTGTAAAGGGGCAGTCGACCGCCCTTCCAAGGCCAGTTAACCGAACCTAACAATATGGCTAGATATTGTTTTTGTACAGGGCCAATCAACTCGATGATTAAGCCCAGTCGACCGTACCTAACTCATGGCTATACATTTTTTTTGGATTGAACACAGTTGACCGACCTTCAAGAAATGATGATCCTATGCGAAAAATGGTTTTCGCTCTTGGGCCAGTCGACTGGACCTTGGGTCGGTCGATCGGAACTCTCGGGTTGAGCCATTTTTGAGCTCTAAATGGCCATAAAATTCAAAATTGTAATATTAAAATATTCCCAACGGCTATAATATGGTCATATTTCAAAATTACCTATAAATACCTTGCCCAAAGCTTATTAAACAACTTTTTCGAATATATTTTCATACTCTTACATTTTTGGGCATTTTATTTACATTTTTTCTAAAATCAAAGAGCATTCTTCTCTCTTCTACTCTCTTCATTTTATAAAACCATTTTGAGAGAGAAATCGTAGGTTCTCCTATACACTTTATTTGAAAATACTTTTGGAGAAATCTTTTATTGCTCTTGAATCTTCGAAAAAGCATTTATTGTACATACATCTTTTACATCAAAGATCATTTATTATCATCTACTCTCTTTATTGAAAATATCTTTTTGAGAGCAAAACCCTAGTTCTCCAAATTATATTTATTGCAAAAATCATTTTTGGAGAAATCATTTATTGTGTTAAGTCTTTGAGAAATTTTTTATTATACACATTTTACTCAAAGATCATTTACTCTTATATATTGAAAAATCTTCTTGAGAGAAACACACATACTCTATTGAGCTTTCAATCTTATTGTGTGAGAGTGCATTAGATTTTCAAATGTACAAATTAGCTTGTGAGAGGCATTTTCTTGTACGCAAATATTTATTCTTCTTTGTATCCCTACAGTTCGAGTTGTGAACCATGCAAGACTTGGTGTATCGTCTAGAGAGGTAGCTCCACCTAGAAGGAGTGGACCAAGCGTGGGGTATCACTTAGAGAGGGGGCCTTCACCCTATTTGAAGGAGTGTGTAAAGGGGGGTTCCACCCTACTTGAGGGAGTGTATATAAGGTAGCTCTGCCTTTTTTGAAGGAGAGGATAGTGGAATCCTTGGGTGGTTAGCCCAAGGCGAGGACGTAGGCGAGGATAGCCAAACCTCGTTACAAATCCTGTGTTTGCTTCTCTCTCCCTACACTACTTGCATTTCCACACTTGCATGTTTATATTTATTTTTTGGAAATTATTTTGAATGCTTTAAATATTGCCTTGTGATTGGTTGAGAAACCCTAAGGTAGAAATATTGTGCATGCGTAAATATTTATAGTTCTGTGATCATTTAATTAAGCAAAAAATTAAAAGGGGGTTGTGTTTTAAACTTAGGGAAAAAAGTGTCCTACATTTTTAAATATCTAATTCACCCCCCTCCTGGGAGTACACCATAACTTACATTTAGTATCAGAGCCTAGTTACAAAAATTTTAAACGTTTTTGCTAAAGATCACATGGCTCTTGCTGATGTATCCTCGTGAAAGTAGAATAGTGACCCCAAGAGGAGGGGGGGGGGGTGTGAATTGGGTTATTTAAAAATTTAAGTTCTTTTTAAATTATTTTACTTACTTGTTTAGTACTCATAACAAAAATTAAGTAAATCAATCAATTTTCAATCAAAACCAAAACACACAACAATTTGCTAAAAACAATCCAATCAACCACACAATACCAACAACCAAAATAACCAAGAAGTTGCAGTTCTTTGAATTTCTTTTGGCTTTTGTAATTAGCTTTGTAATTTGTATGCTAGCCCTACTTTGGATTGAATTTTATTGTATTTCTCTTAATTAAGATTTCCTCAAATTAACCAACGTACTCCCTTGTGGGTTTTTGCAAACGGTTAATTGAAACGTACTTTCTATATATTAAGAGTCTTCTTTGAATTCAGTGTTTAGGCCCTACAATCTGCACTTAGCATACAAAAGAATATATATATAGTTCAAAAATTAAAAAAAGTAGGGTTGAGAAGAACACCAAGTTTTACGAGGTTCGGCTTATCCTCAGCCTACGTCCTCACCTTTGGTCAATTCCACCAAAGGATTCCACTATGTATGCTCCTTTCCGGGTGGAACAAGCGTTTACACTAATCCTTCTTTTTTAGGAAGAGAAACCTCTCCAAGCAATCAACCCACGCTTGGCACAATGATCCAAATCAGATTTGAACCGTCAAAATACAACGAGAAGGCTATAAGAATCAAGGATTCTTTTAGTGATTGAGAAAACTCAGTGTTAGAACCATAGGTTGATGATTCAGCAGAAATTTCAGAAGATATCTCCCAGATGGAGTGTAAGCAATAAAGGACTTTGAGAGAGATTAAGAGCTTGAATGCAAGAATACTATGTGATTGCTTGGTGATTAATTTCTTGGGATTAAGGGAGTATTTATAGGCTTTTTAGGATTAGTTTCCTTACTCCCCAAGTTACTTGGAGTGTCCACCAATTTTTTATAACATTCATATTTGAAAAAATTAATTTTTAAAATTTTTCTGTTGAAGTTTAAAAATTTGAAATCCCGTGGACTCAGTCGACTGGACAGGCAACTAGGTGGTGTATTTCACAGGGTTAGTCGGTTGGATAGGCGGCTGAGACCCTTCTGTTTGCTAGAAAATAAATTCAGTAAATTGTTAGTTGGTTGACTGAACCACATTCAAAATTGTTAGTCGGCTGGCTAGACCAAATTGTCAGTTGGCTAACTGATCCTAATTCATAAGGGTCAGTCGGCTGGGCAGATTTTCAACATATAGCTTGTTTCAGTCGACTGAGCCATTCCATGGTGTTCTGATTAGTAGGCTAACTAAACCACTCTTTTCCCAAAAACTTCTAATTTTGATTTGTAAACCCCTGTAATTTAAATGTCTCAAATGTAACTTTACAAAATTAATTTCTAGGGTTTTCAAAAACTGGTCTCTAAGTCTTTGCACCCTAATGAGCTTCATATTTCTAAATTATATTTGATATGAAGTACTTACAAATGACTTTATTGAATATGAATTTTTAAGTACTAAGTCTTCAAGTCTCTTGAGGTTCATCTTGACTTTGAGTCCCACTTAGCCTTTAAGCTTTTCATTTGTCTTTTATTGCTTCAATACTCTAAGAAGCTTTCACTTGATTGACTTTGATTTCCAGCTTGCTTCCATGACAAACATGAGTGTAGTTTTATGTAATTCTGAAATAAATTCACTCAACAACACATGTTAAAATATCCTTCATTTGTTATCATCAAAATAAGATTGAAAAACCTAGTTAGGCCAACAATCTCCCCCTTTTTGATGACGACAAATAAGGAGCAAATATGAGGGTTCCTTTTTTTAAAAAAAACAAACTCCCCCTTACTGTAAGAGTTCTTTAATGTGTGACATCAAATATGTATAGTGCATTCTTTAACATGTGACATGAAATATGTATAGCATGTGGAAATATTCAATATGCTCAAAGTCAAAGATAAGATATTCAATATACAAATAATGGACTCAATCTCATAACTTATCATAGGCTCATTGTTCAACATGTTCATCATGAATATTCCATATGCAAATAATGGACTCAATCTCATAGCTTATCATAAGGCTCATTGTTCAACATGTTCATCATAAATATTCCATATATTTAATATAACATCTTTGCTTTCACAATCTCTCCCCCTTTCGACATTATGAAAAACAAGGGGAAAGAAGCAGGTCATAAGAACTAAGCAAAGCAACCAAGCTAAGTGTTTTCTCATACAACGTGCCAAAATAAAATAAAAAAGTTACAATTTTTAGATTTTTAAGAAACAACATCTTTATTTATTATCAGAATGATGTTCTTCTTCTGCTACAATCCTTTCTTCTTTTTTTTCCTCATCATCACTTCCATCATCACCGGAAGGAGCGGAATAGATATGCATAGGATCAGTGGTACAAGAGGAACTGACTAAGTGTTTCTTGATGTGACTCAAATGTTCATCAAGTGAGGAGTAATTAGCTTGGAGAGAAGAAAAGTTGGTTTGAAGGGATTGGAGCTCTGTTTGCATGGTTTGGCTGAAGGTGGTGAATTTCTGGTAAAATGGATTAAACCATGCAAGAGTAACGGTAATAGGGGGTTGACATACTTGACCTCCACTTCCCTTTAGAATCCATCCATCCTCATACTTTTCATAACCCATTAATTTGAGAGTTATGGAATTGAAAATGCCATAATGGGTGCGTTTCACAAAGAAATCAGAAGAGGAGAATACTTGAAGTTTTGAAAAAAACATGTTTAGGATTCCTCCATAGGGAAGGGTGACTCGCCGTGCTTCTACATGCGATATCATCCATTTAAACATAGGACTCGGTAAGTCTAGTTTCTTGCCCTTGAGCAAGCACCAGAGGACAAAGCAGTCTACATAGGAGATATATGCATGTGATCCAGCTTAAGGGAGTATATTATATGTAATGATTTTTTATAAAATTTGAGCTTGAAGATTCAAATGTTTGTATAGCGGAGGACTGTCAAAAGAAACAGGCTCGATATCCAATATCAAAGGAAGGAACTCTTCTGGAGTGAAGTCCTAATCTACAATCCAAGAAGTACCAAAAGTAGGACATTCAAAATCTCCATTGGTGATTTTAAAAATTTTTGCAAGGGATTCGGGAGTGAGAGAGATAGATTTTCCCATCACTTTGGTGGAAAGTCCATTTTCTTCCTTAACAAGATTTGCGTAGAAAAGTTTAACAAGGTTTGTGAAGTGTCCCTTAGCTTGATAGAGAATGAAAATTTTCCATCCTAGGTCCTCGAATAAGGAAATTATTTGTGGGAAGTTAGATGTGAAAAATGAAGCATCAAGGATTTTACCTAGGATTGGATCCGCTGTGCTTAGATGATTTCGATAAAAGCTCTTGGCGTGTGGGGCTACAAGCCATTGCTCGATCGAAGAATCTTCAGTGGGTTAAGATTAGGTGGTGGGTTTCTTAATTCCTATAGACTTGATCCTCGGCATTGTGGAACTTTTCTATGGAAAAACAAAGGTGGTTTTGATAAGGCAGTTTTCGATTTTGGAAATAGAAGACAAGATTTTGGTTATTTTTGGAGGAGGAGGAATTAAGGAAAGGGAGAGAAAGAGAGCATAGGTGAGAAGAAACCTTAGGTTAGTTGGATGACTACTCGAATGACTAGAGTTTTTATAAACGAGTCTAGGGTTTTTCCGTCAGTTAGTCGGCTAACTTCAAGGTCAGTTGGCTGATTGGTCTCTATTTCAAAAAAAATTGCTCAGTCAGTCAGCTGAGCTTATGGTTAGTCGGCTGACTATTTATCTTTCTTAAATTTTGACTTACTTAATTTCTTTACTATGTAATAGACCAAGCTCTCTTCTAAAGGTTATGAATCTATCTTCCGAGAGATATTTAGTGAAGATATCAGTCCATTGATCATTTGTATTGATAAATTCAAGAGTTATGTCTTCTTTTTGAACATGGTCTCTTAGAAATGATGTCTTATGTCAATGTGCTTGGTTCTTGAGTGTGAAATAGGATTTTTAGATATGTTTATCGCACTTGTATTGTCACACTTAATTGGTATTGTTTGATAATCTAGATTGAAATCTTTTAACTATTGTTTCATGTATAGTATTTGCGCACAACAACTCCCGACTGCTACTTATTCAGCCTCAGCGGTTGACAAGGCAATAGAGTTTTGTTTCTTTGAAAACCAAGATACTAATGATCTTCCTAAGATGTGACATGTGTCACTTGTACACTTTCTATCAATTTTGCATCTGGCATAATCAGCATCCGAATAGCTAATCATTTCAAAGCCGGTGTCTTTTGGATACCATAGTCCTAGTTCAATTGTGCCTAATAAGTATCTTAGAATTATTTTTACAAAAACTTGATGAGATTCCTTTGGTGCTGATTGAAATCTAGCACACATGCACACACTAAACATAATATCGGATCTACTAGCTGTTAAATACAATAAGCTTCCTATCATTCCTCGATAATGTTTTGTGTCAACTAGTTTTCCCTTTTCATCTTTATCATGGCTTGTGGAGGTGCTCATGGGAGTTCCTATAGGTTTACTTCATTCCATATTAAACTTTTTTAGCATATCTCTAATGTATTTGGTTTGAGTTGTGAATGTTCCATTTTTAGCTTGCTTGATTTGTAATCCTAGGAAGTAATTTAGCTCTCCCACCATACTCATTTCAAATTCTTTATATAGATCTTCATTTGTAGCACCAAATATGATATCATCCACATATATTTGAACGATTAGCATGTCTTTTTTTTTAGTCTTAATGAATAGAGTGATATCTACTTTTCCTCTTGCAAAATCATTGTTAAGTAAGAATTTACTTAATCTTTCATAACAAGCTCTAGTAGGTATACCTTTTGATGGTTCTCTGATTATTTGTTCTTTTGAGTTATTTCTAACGTATCTCCATTCTTTTGGTAATTCAGAATTTTCTATGGGTTCATCATTTGGAGTCTCTTCAATGATTTCTTCCTTTTCTTTTACTTCTTCTTTTTCTTCAACTATTTCTAAGTCTTCTGATTTTTGAGTGGGTTGTCCATCTTCAGCTTTTGGTGTTTTGTTAAAAGGGTTTTCTTCATAGAAGGTTACATGTATTGATTCAACAATAGTAAGTTTACTTCTATTGTATATCCTAAAGGCTTTACTTTTTAATGAATATCCTAAGAATATTCCTTCATCAGCTTTTGCATCAAATTTTCCTAACTTATCTTTATCGTTCAATACAAAGCATTTACATCTGAACACATGAAAATATGAAATATTTGGCCTTCTACCTTTCCATAGTTCATATGGCGTTTTTTTTCAGCTTTGATCGTATAGATGCTTTATTAATTACATAGTATGCGGTATTTACCGCTTCAGCCCAAAAAAAGTTAGGTAGATTATGTTCGTTTAACATAGTTCTAGCCATTTCTTGTAGTGTTCGGTTCTTTCTTTCTACAACTCCATTTTTTTGTGGAGTTCTAGGTGCTGAAAAATTATGGCTAATACCATGTTCATTACAAAATTTTTCAACATCCTTATTATTAAATTCTCTACCTTTTTCACTCCTTATGTTTGACACAATATATCCTTTTTCATTTTGGATCTTCTTACATAAGTTTATTAGTAAGTGACAAGCTTCATCTTTGGAGGTTAAAAATAATACCCAAGTGTATCTAGAATAGTCATCTACTATTACAAAGGCATATTGCTTACCTCCTAAGCTTTGAGTTCTAGTAGGACCAAACAAGTCTAGATGAATGAGTTCTAAGGGTCTACTAGAAGAGATATGTTTCTTCCTTTTAAAGCTTGTTTTAATTATTTTACCTAGTTGACATGCGTCACAAATTTTATCCTCTATAAATTTTGAATTAGGTAGTCCCTTAACCAAATTCTTTTTAGATAACTTTGATAGTAAGTCCATGCTTGCATGTCTTGACCTTCTATGACAAAGCCAACTGACTTCACTTATGGTAGCCAAGCATGTTACACTTTGATCAACTAGATTATCAAGGTTCATGCAATACACATTATTTACCCTATAAGTTGTGAATAGAATTTCTTGTGTATTAGGATTTTGAACTAAAAATTTATCTTGCTTAAAGATTATGTCAAATCCTTTATCACTAAGTTGACTTATACTTAAAAGATTATGTTTTAGGCCATCTACTAACAACACATCATCAATAATGAGTGAGGGTTCTTTGCCAATAATTTTACCTTTAACATTGTCGCCGAAGGTGACATATCCCCCATCTTTTTGTACTAATGTAGTGAACTTGGATCTATCCCCGGTCATATGTCTTGAACATCCGCTGTCCAAGTACCACTTTTCCTTTGATGGTGTTGTCCTAAAGCATACCTACAATGAAGGATTTATGGTGTTATTTTTTGGAATCCAAACTTTCTTAATTTTATTTAAATCATATCTAGTTCCATTGTTTACTTTCCATTCATTTTTAACTTTAACATACTTCTTTTTAAGAGGACAATTAAACATGATGTGTCCTTTGTTTTTACACAAGTAGCACGTGGTATGTTCATGTATATTAGTTGAGGACATACTAGCATAGTCTTTTGCCTCTTTAACAAAATACCCCATGAACAATTTCTTCTTTCTTTTATTTGTGATTCCATTACAACCGATCCTTCTTTATTTCCATTCATTCTTTGTTGTCCTACCATCTTCTTAAAATTTTCTTCACCTTTGGTGAAGTTGTAAATAATCTTCTCTTTAACTTTAATTGTCTTTTTGAGATCATTTATTTTTAAATCTTCCTTGCTTTGATAATTTACTTGTAGCTTGACTAATTCCTATGACATATCATCTATTTTCTCCATTAGATTAACAATGTGGGAATCCTTTTCTTTTTCAATGGATTTAGAGGATTCTAGTTGACTTTTAAAATTTCCTTTTGTTCCTTCAAAGCTATATTTCTTTTAGAAACTTTTATAAATCTATTATGAAGAGCAAATAACTCAACTTGAAGTTCCTTGTAAGTTGGCATACTATCACAAGATTCATTGCATGATTCATTACTTGATTCTTCTGAGGAGGAGTAAAGGAATTTACCTCTTCGTTGTGTGCCATAAAGCATTGGTTTGCCATTTCTTGCTCACTAGTTTTGCTTTCAAATTCACTCAAGCTCGTGTCATCCCATGTGGCTTTCATCATTGTTGTCTTCTTCTTCTTATCCTTCTTGAGCTGAGGACATTTCGGCTTGATGTATCCTACCTTTTTGCAGTGATAACAAGTCGGTGGATCATTCCTGCTTTTGTTCTCCTTTTTACTTGTTTCACTTTTTTCAATTTTTGTTCCTCTGAATTTTCTAGAGAATTTCTTGTTTCTTTTATAGAATTTTCCAAGTCTTTTAGTAGTGAAGACTAGTTCATCTTGATCTAAGTCACTTGATTCACTATCTTCATTATTTGAGCTTTCTTTTGATGCTTTTAGAGCTATGAATTTCTTATTCTTATTTTCAGGATTTCTTTCTTTTAAAGCCATTTCGTAAGGGAGTAGTGATCCTATAAGTTCATCTAGAGATGTGTTTTTAAGATTTCTTCCTTTGGTTATGGCCATAGCCTTTGGTTCCCATGGGTGGAAGACCTTTAAGAATCGTATGGATCATCGCATAGGTAGAGTATGTTTTCCCTAAAGCATTGAGAGAATTTATTATGTGGGAGAACCTAGTATACATATTAGTGATTGATTCATCTGGATTCATTTTAAAAGCTTCATATTCACTACTTAGCATGTCGATCCTATTAGCTCTAACATCTTCAGTTCCTTCATAGGTTAGTCTCAACTTGTCCCAAATTTCTTTAGCGGTTTTGCAAGCCATGACTCTATTAAATTCATTAATGTCTAAAGCACAATATAAAGCATTAATTGCACTTGAATTTACTTGTAGCATTTTGTGATCGATTTCATTCATGTCTTTTTCTTCCTTAAGGATTTCTTTTCCATCTACTAACTTAGTAGGAATTAAGTCACCATCAATGACAACCTTCCAAGCCTTCCAATCCATAGTTTGAAGGTAAATTCTCATACGTTATTTCCAAAAGGTATAATTTAGTCCACAAAAGAGTGGTGGTCGGGTTGAGGATTGACCCTCTCCGATGGGAGCTATTCCTAGGTGCACCATTTCGATCTTTATATAGCTTCTAGTTAAGATTTACTATAACTTAGCTCTAATACCAATTGAAAGTAGAATACTGAACCCAAAAGGGGGGGGGGGTGAATTGGGTTATTTAAAAATTTTAAGTTCTTTTAAAATTATTTTACTTACTTTTTTAGTACTCACGGCAAAACTTAAGTAAATCAATCAATTTTTAATCAAAACCAAAACACACAAAAATTTGCTGAAAACAATCTAATCAACCACACAATACCAACAACCAAAATAACTAAGAAGTTGCAGCTCTTTGAATTTCTTTCAGCTTTTGTAATTAACCCTGTAATTTGTATGCAAGCCCTACATTAGATTGAATTTTATTGCGTTTCTTTTAATTAAGATTTCCGCAAATTAACCAATGTACTCCCTTGTGGGTTTTTGCAAATAGTTAATTGAAACTTGCTTTCTATAGATTAAGAGTCTTCTTTGAATTCAGTGTTTAAGCCCTACAACTTGCACTTAGCATACACAACAATATATATAGTGCAGAAATTAAAAAGAGTAGGGTTGAGAAGAACACCAAGTTTTACGAGGTTCGGCTTATCCCCAGCCTACATCCTCACCTTTGGTAAATTCTACCAAAGGATTCCACTATGTATGCTCCTTTCCAGGCAGAGCAAGCCTTTTACAACAATCACTCTTTTTCAAGAAGAGAAACCTCTTCAAGCGATCAACCCACTCTTGGCACAACGATCCAAATTAGCTTGAACCATCAAAATACAATGAGAAGGCTACAAAAATCAAGGGTTTTTTTAGTGATTGAGAAAACTCAGTGCTAGAACCGTAAGTTGACGATTTAGCTGTAATTTCAGAAGATATCTCCCAGATAAAGTGTGAGCAATAAAGAACTTTAAGAGAGATTGAGAGCTTGAATGCAAGAATGTTGTGTGATTGCTTGGTGATTAATTTCTTGGGATTAAGGGAGTATTTATAGGCTTTTTAGGATTAGTTTCCTTGTTCGCCAAGTTACTTGGAGTGTCCGCCAAGTTTTTATGACATTCATATTTGAAAAACTAATTTTTTTGTTGAAGTTTAAAAATTTGAAATCTCGTGGAGTCTGTCGGCTGGACAGGCAACTAGGTGGTGTATTTCACAGGGTTAGTTGGTTGGATAGGCGGCTGAGACCTTTCTATTTGCCATAATATAAATTCAGTAAATTGTCAGTCGGTTGATTGAACCACGTTCAAAAATGTTAGTCGGCTGGGCAGACCAAATTGTCAGTTGGCTGACTGATCCTAATTCATAATGGTCAGTCAGCTGGGCAGATTTTCAACATATAGCTTGTTTCAGTCGACTAAGCCATTCCATGGTGTTCTGGTTAGTAGGCTGACTAAATCACTCTTTTCCCAAAAACTTCCAGTTTTGATTTGTAAACCCTTGTAATTTAAAAGATTCAAATGTAACTTTACAAAATTATTTTCTAAGGTTTTCAAAAACTGGTCTCTAAGTCTTTGCACCGTAATGAGCTTCATATTTCTAAATTATATTTGATATGAAGTACTTACAAACGACTTCACTGAATATGAATTTTTAAGTACTAAGTCTTCAAGTCTCTTGAGGTTCATCTTGACTTCGAGTCCCACTTAGCCTTTAAGCTTTTCATTTGTGTTTTTCTGCTTCAATATTCTAAGAAGCTTTTGCTTGATTGGCTTTGATTTCCAGCTTACTTCCATGACAAACATGAGTGTAGTTTTATGTAATCCTGAAATAAGGTCCCTCAATAACACATGTTAAAATATCCTTCATTTGTTATCATCAAACAAGATTGAAAAGCCTAGTTTGGCCAACACCTCATTTTGTGAGGGACAAATCTGTACAAAGCCTCCAATATTTTGTGGTGAAAATTTTGCCACTTGGAAACTAAAAATGAGTATTTTTATCAAATCTATGGATTGGAGGTCTTGGAGAGTAGTTTCTCAAGAGAATTTTGTGCCTATGAAAATTGTAAATAATATAGAAATTCACTAATTAGAAAATGAGGTGAATAAAAATGACATGAGCTTAATGCAAATAAATTTCAATACCATGAAAACTTTATATTGTGCTTTGGAAAGTATTGTTTTTCATGAGATCATGGCAGGTCAAAATGCAAAGGAAATGTGGGAAAAGCTAGAAAAGAGATATGGATTAACCGAAGAGGAGATAACCATCACTGTGGATGTTTCATGTTCAAATGATTTAGAAGTGGCAAATTGTGGCCTAATAGCATTAATCGATGAGGAGATACCTGTCTCTCAATATTCCTCATTAGTTGACTTATCTAATAATTCTTATGATGAATATTGTGATAATTTTGGTGATGATTTTGATAACAATAGCATGCCCACATATGAAGAATTGCAACATGAGTATATTAGTGTTCATAAACTGCTTGTGAAAATTTCAAAAAGGAACACATGTTTAAAAAATGAAAATTAGAGTTTAACAAAGTAATTAGAATATTTTAAAGAATCCCATGCCGCCTTAGAAAAAGAAAAGATTGAAAAGGATTTGAAAATGAATTGCTTGGAAAGAAAAATGGAAGATTATTTTGGAATAATCTTCAAGTTTAAAAGTAAGAAAGATAACTCAAATAAATCCTTAGGAGTTAAAAGAAATTAATCTTTCAAAAAGGATTCGAGTTCATCTCATAAGTCACGTAGTCATTTTTATGCCTCATCAAGTAAAAATAAGATTAACAAGCAAAAACTTTCACATGCATACAAAACTTGCTTATATTGTGAAAAGAAATGGCACATTCGATACACTTGTCTATTTAGAGGTGCTAGAGGCAATGATAGAAAAATGGTATTTGTTGTCAAGAATGCAAAACCCTTTGGAATCAAGGAAGGATGGGTTTCAAAAGGAATTACATAATTGTTTAGAACAATTCTTCCTTAGATTTTAGGATGTGTTATAAACGGGGATAGTGATGACTAAATGCTGGGAAGTGGTCTGTGCCTAAAATTTCAAAACTTAGTATAGCATTCTCTATACTAAGAACCTTAGAGAATCAAGCCAATATGAAAATTCAAGTGATATATCAAATTTTTTTTCTTAACATATATATTAAAAAGATTGGTTATATTGTCAAAATATTGGCTATAGCATGTTAACTTTGAACTAAAAAGGAATGAGATAGTCCATATAGTTCATATCATTCCTCTGAAATGTTGAAAGTAAAGGTTGAAGGCATAATTAGTTATAACATTTAAACCTTATATTTATGAGATGAAAAACAGAAATCATTATTCTTTGAATAATATCTCAGAAGCATGCTTGAGTGTTGGCCTTACAAGGCTTAAAATCTTGTTATCTTATTTTGATACTAACAAACAAGTGGAATTTAATGTATTTGTGTGAGTAATGATATTTTAGGGCTCACGTATGAGAAAGCAAGGTCAAAGTGCTCAAAAGGATCAAATGAAGCTTAAATGAGTCAAAGTATGGATTTAAAGATGATACATTAAACCTTGAAGAATATGAAGACATGAATGAGTTGTTGAAAGCCAAGGAATATTAAAGTCAAAATATCCAAAGAAAGGCAAAGTGATAAAGCTCAAAGAATATGAAATTTTGAAGAAAATATGGACTCAATCCAAGGACAAAGCATGAAGACTCAAGAACCTAAAATGTTAACTGTTTTAGAAGTCTCATGTAAGTGCTTTAATGTTTAAAATATCATTTGAAATATTTTGAAGCTCTCAGGTTAACTTCTTGGACCTAGATACCTTTTAACATACTTGGACATACTCGGAAAATATTTTTATAAGGTCAAAAATTATTTTAAAAAGGTTAGAATCATTTTTGGAATGAAAAGCACCAAAAAGAGTTTTTCCAAATGCTGTCAGTTTTTATACAACCAAATTGAGGTGAATTTTTCTCTATAAAAACCACCTTATTTTAACATGTGTTCAATATTAAAGGGTTAATATTTTCTCTTAGATTTCGTTTGAAACCAAGGACACCTAATTTGGAGTTATAAACAAAAAGTTATGGCCAAAACACTGAAACGGGGTCACTATTATCAGACTTCTGAACACTGTTCACAGGAGGGACTTCAGCTGTCTGAATAGAACATAGAACCACCTCAGATGTCTAAACTCATCACTTCAGACATCTGAAGATTTTCTGAAAAAAAAAATAAAGAGGTAGTAGCTGTTCAGACGTCTAAACTCGGTACTTCAGACATCTGAACTTGACACCTCAGACGTCTGAACCCTACTTCAGACATCTGACCCTGTGTCTAGTTCATTTTTTAAGGGGTTTCAGGAACTTCAGATGACTGAACTCGAATCTTTAGACATCTGAACACTATTCAATGGGAAAATTTTTTAAATTCTAATATTTTAAAATATAGCAATTTGAGCTCCAAATTTTCTAACAACTTGGGAAACTCTCTAAGGAAACTTTAGTAACATGGAAACAAGTTTGAAAGCCTATAAATACATGGTTTTCCAAATCAAAACTCATCCAAGAATTGAAAAATCTGTTTTGAGAAGCTGAAAGCACTCTTGTTCTTCCAAAGTTATCTTCCTCACTCATTGCAAATCTCTTTTTCTAAGATATTCTGAAGTGCTAATCCTTCCTCCTCTGAATTTCTACTACTAATCCTCATCTAAGAAAGATATTGGTGAATTCTATACTTGAGCTTCATTCTATTTCATATTGATATTTTTACATTGAGGTATATAGTGCTGAAATTGTATTAACTTGCTCTTTGAGAGAGTATACTTGTACGCAGATCTTATCTTGTCTTTCTTATAGTTCTTTGATGTTCCAAGGATTGTTTGGATCGTTGGCTAAGCAAGGGGACATTGCTTAGAGAGGTGGGCTCTAACCTAATTAAGGAGTGACTGAACGAGGGGACATCGTTTGGAGAGGCGGGCTCTAGCCTAGTGAAGGAGTGTTTGAGCGTGGGGTATCTCTTGTAAAGGTTTTGTTCCACCTGTCAATGGAACAGGTTTAGTGAATCCTTTGGTGGTTTGCCAAAGGCGAGGACGTAGGCTGGGTATAAGCCGAACCTCATAAAAATCCCCATCTCACTCTCTCTTTCCATATTCTTTATTTTGAGTGCATATTTAAATTGCATGGATGGTTTAAATTTGAAAATCATATAAACTATGTATATTTGGAAATCAAACAAACTTAAGATTTAATTTTGATTTGGGTTGTAGAAACCGAAAGGGAGTACGTTGGTTACACCATATCTTGTGGAAACCATACGGGAGTACATTACTTGGTTAACATCCCAAAGATAAATTTACCAAGAGTTTATTTGAGTTCTAAATATTTGGAAAGAGTGATTGGATTCATCTATACAGGGCTTTACATCAGCAAGCACAAAATTCTCATTCACTACAGGGCTTGATTAAAATTTGGCTAGTATAAACAAACAACCATCTTGAGTTTTTATTTTACATAAGTGTTGTGTATTGGCTTGTTTGTTTACTTTCTAATTATAGTTGATTAGTTTGGTTGAATGTTTGAATGTTTGTATGGTTAAGGACTAAATAAAGAGACTAAGTTCTTGAGTGCTTAACAAATTAAACAAATAAGTCACAAATTGGTTAAAATAAATAAAATAAGTTTAAGAATTCTAAAAAGGAATTAAAAGAAATTTTTAAAAAGCCAATTCACCCCCCCCCCTCTTGGGAAGCTATTCCTAACTTCATTGAGTAAAATCCACTTCCAAATGGACAAAGGTATTTTATCTTGGTAAATGATTCTTATTGCTTAATTCATGCTTAAATATGAAAATCTAAAAGTGAAAAATATTTTGTCCATTGCACAATTTGGAGTTTTGGGGAATTAAGCTTAGACTATGTATCATGTAACCCTAAACTCATCTTGGAGACTTAATGCATGATCATATTTAAAGGCATTCAAAACTTATCCCTTGATAGAAAATTAAGTCATCACTGGTAATTCAAAATATAAAATTCTACAATTGAATCATTCTCAAACCTAGTTGTAAGCACACTTTATCATAAACATTTCTTAATCTTTCAACACTTACTAAAATCCCTTCATGTTTAAATGATATGCATCCGAAAAGGGTTTCAAGGTTCTCATTAAATCAAAGTAAGATAATTCATCTATGCTTAATCTCTTGGCAATTGCAACTCAAAGAATCATCTCCTCTATAGAATTCTTTACCAAACATCAATCATATTAAGTAAAGAATTATCCTTTCATATATTTGTATCCTTGCTCAAAGTTGTGAAAATATTTGTAGGGCACCCTCAAATAGTAGAAAAATTGAAATCACTAAAGAGCTGCGTTCAAAAATTCATATACCTTTAACTGCTAATTGGAAAAATTTTTGGGACATATTCACTAGCATGAAAATACTTTTGATGAGTCCCTAAAATGCATGATTTTAGACTCTCATTTACCTTTGCTTATTCTCACTTTATTATTTATTTACCCATTGTTATCATTGTTCGAAGTTATGTAAGGTTTGTTCGTCTTTTCAAGAAATACAGGTTAAAACCAAGGAGTTAGGCATGTGAGACGCTAAAGGAGTATCTGGAGTACACAAAGCTTAAAGTTAGAAGTTTAACCAAGCTCCCAAAGCCTTAAATCATCAAAGAAAAGGGAGTTTTTGTCTGACCAAGTGGTGCGACCAGCAACACGCAGGGACGACTTAGTTTTCCACTGTATACTCGAAAGCTCAGACTAAGATTGAAATGCTACAAGGGTGGACCAAGTGAACCTCCAAGGCAACCACATCGAGATACTGAGACAGAACTGAGAGCATAATTATAGAGAGTCTTAAGGAAGTGGTCTACCAAGGGACCTTGAAGGGCGACTATATCGAGTTCCTGATATTTCCTAAAGATTGGAATACCGCAAGTCTCGACCATCAACTTGACCAGTAAGACCCTAAGGCGCAACATAGTCGAAGACATCGAGGATTCAAATTCTTGATTTCCCGCAAGTGTTGACCAGGGCGCACACACGAGAAGCAGGGGAGCGACTTGGTCGACAACGAAGATCTTTTGTGCGAGATTTGTTGTAAACTTTCCTAAACAGTGAAACAAACCTTGTAAACCCTAGAGCCTATAAGTATTTGCTACAAACACGAGCTTTGAGTTCCTCTTTGGCCTCTCTTAGGTTAGTGACACACTTAGATTTCATTGAGAGCCAAGTTAGATTACGAGTAGTGTGGATTTCTGGATTGTGCAAAGTGTATTCGACGACTTGCGACAACTGGCAAAGCTTTTGTGTTTTCCAGTGTATATTACATAATCATTTAGTTGTATTTTTTGCCTTTAGTGACAAACGTTCTTATTGAAAAAGGATGATCTTTTTACATGCTTTCTCTTTATTGTTTTCATTTACTACTTTCATTTATTGTTTGGATGGTGATGATGTTTAGTGACAAGATTAGCACCTCTGTTGCTTCAGTCAGGTACACATATTAGGCTACAGTCTCCCATAGAAGTTCTCGTGATCATTGTGATCGAGTATACTCCGGTTCCCGACTGTGCTCTGGACAGCTGGTGCATCCTTGCTACTTTATGCCATTGAACGACTCCTTGGATTGTTTAGTCAGATTCCAGTTAGTTTAGTACGGTAAATTGACTGAACTTAGATTACACAAAACAACATCCTAAACTATACTCTTGTCTAAACACTTCTTTGTAGGAGTAGGGTTAACTTAGATTTACCTTCTTTCTTTAATCACTTTCCAGTAGTTGGTTAGATTTCACTCATTGAAAAATACCACCTTTTACTTCTCTTTTACACAAGGCTATAGTAAACTAATTTGGAAGTAGGTTAATAACTACGCTCTAAGTCCCTGAGGATTGACACCCGATTTCCCCACTTTCTACTGAACTTGGTATTGCTAGGTATTATAAATTTTATCTTTGATAGTTAAGGACCCAAGTCTTGGTGAGCATATCAAATTTTGGCGTCGTTGTCGGGGACTTGGCTACAGTTATAAGCCAACTTCCCTTTTAGAGTATTGTGTCCTTGTGTTTTTTATTTGCTCTCCCTTTATTTTCATCTTTCTTGATTTATTTTCATTTTTGTTTGTTATCTCTGAAGTCTTGATTCTAGGTGCTTCAATTGTGTATGTTTGGGTTGCGCTCTTAGGACCCCACGACAGTTCCTTTATATCCAGAGATTGAAAAATCATGTAGGTCCGTTAGGAAACTTACCTCCAATCTAGAGATAATTAAGTGATCTGAGCCAAAAGTTATGGCTGAACAAAACCCACCAGTTCCCATCGATCAACTCCCGGAACCCCAAGCTCCCCACCTATCTATGGTGGGAGAGCAACCACTTTGGCCATGCACTTAGGGACTACTTTGTGCCTAATGCATGCACATCATCGTCATGCATTTGGTTCTCAGATGTTCAGGTGGAACAATTCGAGATTAAGATTTCAATCATCTCAATGCTGCCTAACTTTCATGGGAACCGCACTTAAAATCCTCATCAGGATCTGGATGAGTTCTTTGATATTTGCTCAACCATCTACACACCTAATTTTATTGATGATGCCTTGCGCCTTAGGCTCTTTCTATTCTCTATAAAGGATAAGGCCAAATATTGGCTAACGTCCTTTGAGTCGAATTCAGTGACCAACTAGGCCACCATGTAGCATAAATTCCTGAAAAGGTACTTCCCAATCGAGAAGACTAACTAGTTGCGAAGGGCAATCACAGTTCTCACATAGACAGATGGAGAACTTTTCTTTCAGACTTGGGAGCGCTTCAAGGACTTGCTCCTGTAAATGCCCACATCTTCAGGTCCCCAAGAGGCAATTTCAAACATTTTACGAAGGGTTAGCCAAGAGGGATAGATCCATGGTAGATACCTCGTGTGGAGATACATTCTTCCCAAAGCACGAGAATGAACCATGGATTCTCTTCGAGAATCTTTCCAATGATTCTCAGCACCACACTGTTGCTACTTGTAGACTCCCCAATCCATCAACCTCTAAACCTAAGGGAGTTTACGAGTTGGCCACAAGCCAGGACCTAGCCCTACCTTGCACGCCATATCCAAAAAAACTAGACTAGTGGTTGTCATTAGAACTATAGAAAATGACATGTGCATAGGTCTGTGCAATTTGCTCTGACCCCTCCCATACATGCTATAATTGCCCACATGCGTCTTCCTAGCCTGAGACTATGCAGGAGGAAGTTAAATCAACCCATAATTGGTATGATAGGCCATCCAACGACCCTTACTCTAGTACCTACAACCCTAGGTGGAAACAACATCCCAACTTCTCCTGGAGGCCGCAAGCTCCAAGTTTTCAATCTTAAAGACCTCCATAAGCCCCTAATGCTCTACCTCCGAGCCCATACCAAAATTTTCAAAATCATCCTAATTCAACCCCCAGATCTTCAACCGTTCAGTAGCCATTTCCACCTATGCCTAAGCATGACACATTCTAGGAGACGATGCTGAAAGCCTTTAGGAACATTGAGGTTGATCGCCAAGTAGATCAGAAATTCCTTCACTCTCACTCCCAATCCATCGCGAAGCTAGAAGTCACCTTGGGGCAACTAGCTACTACCTTGAGTTGGAGAGATGAGGGCAAGTTTCCAAGTCAGCCTGTAGTGAATCCCAAGGGACAATATGGGGTGGAATGTGAACCGGACGCTAGTCCCTCATTATACCCTGAGCAAGTCCAGGCAGTGACCACTCTTCGAAGTGGTAGGATGACAGACATAGAAACCGAGGAGAAATTGAGTAGGGGAGAGAATGAGGAAGAAAATAAGGTAGTGTCCAATGCTGATTCTTGCACCCTATCTTCCTCTAGTCGCGTACATAAACCCTTTAGTCCCATACCTACAATTGTAAGGACCAAACCTCACTTCACCCCCCATTGAACTTTTCACATCCCTTCAGTGACACATCCTACAACCCCTCTTGCACCTTCTATAATTAGGAAAGAGGCCTCAACTGAGTAAATCTGGGACATGTTTAAACAAATAAGAACTGACAAACCACCCTTAAAAGCTGACTTTTCCATGGCCTCCCTTTGTGTTGGAATTGGTGTGATCCCAAGAGGGGGGGTGAATTGGGTTTTAAAAATTTTTTGACTAATTTAAACAATTCTCCAATTCACCACAGTATCATATCCCATTTAACATGTATACGTGTATGTAAAGTGAGTTTAACAATAAAAGCAAACATTCACATGTGCAATATCTTATTTAAATCAAATGTGTGCGTGAAAATAATTTCGACATTAAATAAACATTCATAAACATGCTGAAATTAAAATGCAAGAATTTAAATAAGATAAAAAAAAAGACACCAGATTTGTTATCGAGGTTTGGCCAAACCAGCCTACATCCCCGCCTTGGGCTTACCCCCAAGGATTCCACTATACCTGCTCACTTAACCGGGCGGAGTAAAAGCCTTTTACATCTTCTTCTTACGAGGCGAGGAAAACCCTAGCTCAATTACTAGGCTAAGCCAAACTACTCTCACTTGCGGGGCTGAGACTCCCCAATTCAATTCCGGGCTGAACCGAACCGGTCTCACTTGCGGGGCTGAGACTCCCCAGTTCAATTAACGGGCTGAACTAAACCGGTCTTACTTGCCGGACTGAGACTCCCCAGTTCAATTAATGGGCTGAACCGAATCATTATAAGAAAATCATTTTGTACATAAAATATGCTTCTAAAATACAAGCAGAGATGTACAACATTAAAATCTAATATGCATTCTCATATGATTTTGAAATGAAGCTCATTTAGAGTCTGGGTTTTCTCTCAAAATATTTTTCAAGTAAAACTTGAGAGTTCGGAAAATGATTTTCTTTTCTAAAATGATTGACCTTTATTAAATAGAATGAGAAGTCTCTCAAGTAAGTATATATATTAAATTGATATATGCTCAAGGCTCCCTCTTGTATAACCCAATGAAATTCTACAACAAATGTATGTCATGATAAGAGTAGGAGAATATTAGGGTTTTCTTCAAAATGATTGACCTTAGTAAAATTAATCCCAAGAAGGCATTCAAGCAAAATATATGAGCAAGAATATTAGCCCAAGCCTTCAAGACATTATTCACAATAAATTTCGCCAAAATTATTTTTCCAAATAAAAGAATATGGGAGAAATTTAATCTTTGAAAACATGAAAAATAGAAAGGCCTTCAAGCAATATACATATAGAGAATGTTATATGCTGAAGCCTCTTTAAATATAACCCCAAAAATATTTTCCCCAAAAATGGTTTTAAAAGGAAGAGAATAGGAGACATTTTAATCTTTGAAAAATATATCACAAATGAAAGAATAAGGCCATCAAGCAATATATATGTATATGATATATGCTCAAGCCTCTTCACATAAAACCCCCAAGAATATTGTCTCCCAAAATGACTTTCAAATAAAAGAAGAGTAGGTTAAAAATGAGAATTTAAAGTACAAATGGGGTATAAAAGTGTGGGAGAATCAAAGAATGATAAACTAAATTAAAAAAGGGATTCTCCAACAATTTTCAAGTGTTTTGGGGTTGTATTTATAGGCAAAAACCCATTGTGACCGTTATATAGCCGTTGGGACCTTAAAATAAATTTTTATTTTGAAAACTAACCATTTTTTGGCCATTGGGACACTTTCCTAAGAAGGTCGGTCAACTAGGCTCAAGTTACGGTCGACCGAGGCTTGAAATCAACGAGTTTTGGTCGACCGTAGTGAAGGTTCAGTCGACCAGCCTCTACTTTTCTACGCAGATACTATTCAGTGTTTTGGCTATAATTTTTTCTATACAATTTAAAATTGGATGTTATTGATATCAATAGAAAGGAAAGATGAAATCCCACAACTTTCATGTTGAACACATTTTAAGATAATGAGGTTTGGTTTGAGAAAAATTCCCAACAATGAGATGGAAGAAACATGAAGGGATTTTTTCTCTTATGGACACATTTCAGTGTTTTAGCCATAACTTTTTTTTTTGTTAACTCCAATTTGGACGTTCTTGGTATCAAACTCAAGATATTGGAAAATTACACAATTTTCATGTTGAACATGGTTTGAGATGAGATCAAATTGAGTAAGAAAATTGCTCATTTCTAACATTCAGTCGACTGGCTGGTTGACCAACCCGTTTGAAAATTTAGCTTTTGCCTTCTTTTAACTTTAAAACCATTTAAAAATATTTGTATAAGTTAGGCATTTTATGAAAAGATTTTTTCATGTTATTTGGAGGTCCTATGGTCAATCTAAGGTGAGGTAGAGCTTCAATTTTAAATCATGTAAGATGCATGCACATTCAACCCTAATTACTATTACAACCCAGAAAATAAATAAAGTCTTCGCTTCTTCTACTCCTCAATGCTCCATGGAATATGCCGATTGGTGTTCTTTTCAGTGCTCTTTACGATTTCCATTTTGCATTCATCACTTGTGCTTACAGAAATATAAACCTGTTCACATTCAGTTACACAAGTGGGATGCTGTGGTTTGTCATTATCAAAACAGGGATTGGACTCAAAAATTCAACACTTTGAGCTACACTCCCACTGAAAACATGAAGACAAAATCAAAACATGATGATTGTCTTAGTTGACCATGTAAAAGAGAAAAGAAAAAGAGAAACAAAGAAAAATATGAGCAGAGAAAAATAAAAACAAAACAAAATTGGCATACCCCTGCTCTGAGTAAAGATAAAGAGGTCAAGCTAAGGACAAGACACTACAAGTCTGCACGTATGAAGAATCTTTTAATCAATGCATCTGCTGAATTCACTCAAGTCTAGGAATAAGTTTCTCTAAGGTGGTATTGATTAAATGTGGCAAGTAAGTGACAAGATGCTAGGGTGAAGGATCTGATACCTCAACAAAGGCTGGATTCCTTTCTTATAAGACTAGTCACTCCACACACGTAGCGTTAGTTCTTCAAATATGTGGGACATTTGATCATAACACTCCTCCTCACATATAAGAGTCAACCCATCTTCCTGAGGGATTTTTGAGGGAATAAACTAGTGAGGCGGAGTCAAGACGACCATTCAATAGGTGCCTCCGAGCATTCTGCATGAGACAAATCATACATTGTACACGTGCCCTGTGAGGTGGCCTATTCATACTTGGATTTACATGCTAATATTAACTTTGAATTATAATCATGAGTTAAATTTTCATGAGTAGTATCTTGAAATGGCTGTGTTGTGTCAAGTTTTACATAATTGAAATGTTGTGGAGTGTGTGTATAACGTAGTCATGTATGAAGTCATTTGTATGTAATAAGGTTATATTTATGTACATAAAATGGTATACTTATGTTACATGTGTTTCCATTTTTTTAATTCACTATATTGGTGTTTGTGGGAATCACCCTAGAAACCCTCATGAGACTAGAACTCGTCCAATAGGATCAACCTAGGGGTTTAAAGCCTTATTGCATGTGGTAAATGCAATCGTGTTTCCCATGAAAGAGGGTATAGGCAGGATTTGGTAGTTTTCTTAGATTTTGCTTTACTTAAGGACTAGCAAGGTATAATTTGGGGGTTGTGATGAGTCCCTAAAATATATGATTTTAGACCCTCATTTACCTATCCTTATCTTCATTTTTTTATGTATTTACCTAGAGTTATCATTGTTCAAAGTTGTGCAATGTTTGTTTGTCTTTTCAGGAAAAACATGACAAAACCATGGAGTTAAGCATTACAAGAAACCAAGGAGAATTTGGAGGACTCAAAACTCGAATTCAGCCAGTTAGCCAAGCTCCAGAAGCTTCAAAGCCTAAATGGACAAGATGATGATGCTCGACCATGTGGTGCGACCATCAAATCACAGGGGCGATGTGGTCTACCACTACAAACTCTGAGGTTCAAACTGAGATCGAATTGCTGCAAGGTTTGACCAAGTGCTCGACCAAGTGACTCATAAGGGCAACCACATCGAGATGCTGAGATAGAACTGAAATTCAGAAGTAGAGAGGGTCTCGACAAAGTGTTCGACCAAAAGACCTTCAGGGGCGACTATGTCGAGATACTAAGATTTCCTAAAGACCGAGATGCTGCAAGTCTCGATCATCAACTCGATTATTGAGACCTTGAGGCACTACAAAGTCAAAGGAATTGGAGATTCGAATCCCTGACTTCATGCGAGTCTCGACCAGGGTGCGCACAAGAATGACGAAGGATCGACTTGGTTGACAACGAGAATCTGCTACGTGAGATCTTCTACAAACCTTCCTAAATTAAAAAACAAACTTTGTAAACCCTAGAGCCTATAAATATTTACTATAAACATGAGCTTTGGGTTCCTCTTTGGCCTCTCTTAGGTTAGTGACAAACTTAAGATGTCCTTATGAGCCAAGATAGATTAGGAGTTGCATAGTTTTCAATTCCTGTTTCGGTGTGTGCGTGAAGTGTACGTTGGCCTGTGACAACTGGTAGCGTTCGTGTGCTATCCATGTATATTACACAATCAATCCGTTTGTAATTCCCGACATTAGTGACAGACATTATGAATAATAAAGGGATGATCTTTTTACTCTTGCTTTCATTTACATGCTTTCGTTTACTACTTTCCATTTACCTGCTGTGTGTTTGATAAAGGATTGGAGATAAGGATAAGCACTTCTACGTATCAGTCAGAGGGAAATAGTCGGCTACGAAACCGCATAGGTGTTCGTTAATCGTTGAGACAAGGTATACTTTGGTTCCTGATGATGCTCTGGACGGTTGGTGCACCCTTGCTATCAGGTGCCTTCAATCGCCCCTCTCCCACTTTGGCCCACTTGGGTTAGTACTTCTATGGAAGTTTGGATGAACGTAGATAGAGGCATGGCATCCAGTGTCTGATTTAGACCATAGTATTGCTTTGTAGGAGTAGGGTAACTCTTAAATTTACTTGCTTTCTTGCAGTGTAGATTTACTTGCTTTTATTTAATCACTTTCTAGTAGTTAGAAACATCCACCATGTCAAAACATCACCTTTTACTTCTTTGTCATAACAAGGCTATAATAAACTAACTTGGAAGTGGTTTACTAACTGCGCTTCAAGTCCCTGTGGAACGATACCCAACTTACTCACTTTCTTACTAACTGCGCTTCAAGTCCCTGTGGAACGATACCCAACTTACTCACTTTTTACTGAACTTGGGATAGTTAGGTTTATAAATATTATTTTTTGTAGTTAAGGACCCAAACCTTGGCAAGCCTACTTGTTGGCCTTACAAGGCTTAAAATCTTGTTATCTCATTTTGATGCTAAAAAACAGGTGGAATTTAACATATTTGTTTGAGTAATGTAATTTTAGGGCTCATATATGAGAAAGCAAGGTCAAAGTTCTCACAAGGATCAAATGAAGCTTAAAGGAGTCAAAGCATGGATTTAAAGATGATATACTAAACCTTGAAGAATATGAGGACATGAATGAGTTGTTGAAAGTCAAGGCATATTAAAGTCAAAAGAGCTAAAGAAAGTCAAAGTAAGAAAGCTCAGAGAATATGGAAGCTTGAAGAAAAGATGGACTGAATCCAAGGAAAAAACATGCAGACTCAAGAACCTAGAATGTTAAATGTCTTAGAAGTCTCATGTAAGTGTTTTAATATTTAAAATATCGTTTGAAATATTTTGAAGCTCTTACGTTAACTTCTTGGACCTAGATACCTTTTAATATACTTGTAAAATATTTTTATAAGGTCAAAAATTATTTTAAAAAGGTTAGAATCATTTTTGGAATGAAAAGCACCACAAAGAGTTTTTCCAATTGCTGTCTGTTTTTATACATCTGTATTGAGGTGAATTTTTATCTATCAAAAATTAATTATTTTAAAAAGTGTTCAACATTAAAGTTGTAGGATTTTCTCTTATATTTCTTGTGACACCAAGAACACCTAATTTAGAGTTACACAAAAAAGGTAATGGTCAAAACACTAAAGCGAGGTCACTGTTGTCAATCATCTGAACACTGTTCACGGGAGGCACTTTAGCTATCTGAACAGCACACAGTAGCTGTTCAGACATCTAAACTTGCAACTTCAGATGTCTAAATATTTGCTAAAAAAAAAAAATAAAGAAGCAGTAGCTGTTCAGACGTCTGAACCCGGCACTTCAGACATCTGAACTTGACACCTCATACGTCTGAACCCTACTTCAGACATCTGACCCTGTGTCTAGTTCATTTTTAAAGGGGTTTCAGAAACTTCAGATGACTGAACTTAAATCTTCAGACATCTGAATACTGTTCAACGGGAAAATTTTTTAAATTCTAATATTTTAAAATATAGCCGTTTGAGCTCAAAACTTTCTAAAAATTTGGGAAACTCTCTAAGGAAACTTTTGTAACATGGAAATAAGTTTGAAAGCCTATAAATACATGGTTCTGCAAATCAAAACACATCCAAGAATTGAAAAATCTATTTTGAGAAGCTGAAAGCACTCTTGTTCTTCCAAAGTTCTCTTCCTCACTCATTGCAAATCTCTTTTGCTAAGATATTCTGAAGTGCTAATCCTTCCTTCTTTGAATTCCTACTACTAATCCTCATCTAAGAAGGATATTGGTGAATTCTGCACTTGAGCTTCATTCTATTTCATATTGATATTTTTACATTGAAGTATATAGTGCTGAACTTGTACTAAATTGCTCTTTCTAGAAAGTGTTTCTTGTACACAGCTATTCTTTTTATTTTTCTTGAAGATTGATGATTCCAAGGATTTTTTGGATCATTGGCTAAGTAAGGGGATATTGCTTAGAGAGGCGAGCTCTGGCCTATGTAAGGAGTGATCGAATGAGGGGACATCATTTGGAGAAGGCAGGCTCTAGACTTAACAAAGCAGTGTTGTAAAGGTTTTGTTCCACCCGTCAATGGAATTGGTTTAGTGAATCCTTTGGTGGTTTTCCAAAGGCAAGGACGTAGTCTGGGTATAAGCCAAACCTCGTAAAAATCCCCGTCTCACTCTCTCTTTCCCTATTCTTTATTTTCAGTTCATATACAACTGCGTGGATGATTTAAATATCTAAATTATACATACTACGCATATTTGGAAATCAAGTAAACTTAAGGTTTAACTTTGATTTGGGTTGTGGAAACCGAAAGGGAGTACGTTGGTTATACCTTATCTTGCGAAAACCATACGCGAGTACGTTACTTGGTTAACATCCCAAAGATAAATTTACCAAGAGTTTATTTGAATTCTAAATATTTGGAAAGAGTGATTGGATTCATTTATACAAGGCTTTACATCAACAAGCATAAATTCTCATTCACTACAGGGCTTGGTTCAAATTTGGCAAATATCAACAAACAACCATTTTGATTTTTTATATTACGTAAGTGTTGTGTATTGGCTTGTTTGTTTGCTTTCTAATTATACTTGATTGTTTTGGTTGAATGATTGGATGTTTGTATGGTTAAGGATTAAATAAAGACACTAAGTTCTTGAGTGCTTAACAAGTTAAACAAATAAGTCATGAATTAGTTAAAAGAAATAAAATAAGTTTAAGAATTCTAAAAAGGAATTAAAAGAAATTTTTAAAAGCCAATTCACCCCCCGCCCCTCTTGGGAAGCTATTCCTAATTTCACTACCAAATTTTTGTGCTGTTGTCGGGGATTTGGCCACGGATATAAACCAACTTCTATCTTAGAGTATTATAGCATTGTTCTTTTGATTTGTTCTCCTTTTGTTTTCACTTTCTTACTTAATTTCTATTTTCTTTTATTTTCTGCCGTTGAAGTCTAAATCTTTGTGCTTAAGAGTGTTCATATTTGGTTTGCGTTCTTTGGAACCTTAGATAATTCTTAGAGATCTTGTGATTGAAAAATCCCGTAGGTCCCTTTGGATACCTATCTCTAATCTAAAAAAAGTTGAGTCGTCTGAACTTAAAGCAATAGCCGACAATAACCCACTGGTTCCGCTGAACAAATCCCAAAACCCCATGCTCCTCACCAACTTGTTGTGGGAGAGCAACACCTAAGGCCTCTTAGGGATTACTTTGTACCTAATGCATACGCATTACCCTCCTGCATTCGGTTCCCAGACGTTCAGGCAGCCCAATTTGAGATTAAGACTTCGATCATCTCGATGCTACCCAACTTTCATGGGAACTCTATTGAAAGTCCTCATCAGCATTTGGATGATTTCTTGGAAATTTTTTCCACCATCCCCATCCCTAATTTTAGTGATGATGCCCTCTGTCTTAGGATTTTCCCGTTCTCTCTAAAGGATAAAGCCAAATATTGGCTGACATCCTTAGAATCGAATTTGGTGACCAATTGGGCCACCATGCAACATGAATTTCTTAAAAAGTACTTCCCAATCGGGAAGACTAATCAGCTTTGGAGAGTCATCACAAGTTTCTCACAAATGGATGGGGAACTCTTTTTCGAGACTTGAGAGCGCTTTAGGGACCTGCTCCATAAATGCTCACATCACCAGGTCCCTAAGTGGCAATTAGTCCAAACTTTCTACGGAGGGTTGGCTGAGAGAGATAGGTCTATGGTTGATGCATCGTGTGGAGATACTTTCCTTACTAAGCATGAGAATGAGGCTTGGATTCTCTTCAAAAATTTGGCGAAAAATTCGCAACAGCACGTGGGTGCCACTCGTAGACTTCCTAATCAATCAAATTCCAAACCAAAAGGAGTTTATGAGTTGGCCACTGGCCCAGACCTAGCCCTGACCTTGCATACCATACCTGAAAAGTTAGATCAATGCCCATCCTTAGGACCGTAGACAACAGCATGTGCAAAGGTTTGTGCAATCTGCTATGACCCTTCCCATACATGTTACCATTTCCCTCACGCGCATTCCCAACTTGATCTTGTGTAGGAGGAAATAAAAGCCACTCAAAATTGGTATGATAAGCCATCTAACGACCCTTATTCGAGTACGTACAATCCCGAGTGGAATCCTAACTTCTCTTGGAGGCCGTAAGCTCTGGGTTTTCAAAGTCGAAGACCTCAACAAAATTCTAATGCTATGCCTCCACGCCCATATCAAAATTTCCAAAGTCACCTGGACTTAGCCTCTAAACCTTTAACCATTCAACATCCGCCTCCACCTCAACCCAAATATGATTCATTTCAGAAGACGGGGTGGACAACCCGTAAGTGAATTGAAGCTAACCGTCAGGTGGACCAGTAACTTGTTCACTCCCACTCCCAATCTATCACAAAGCTAGAAACTACCATGGGACAGCTAGCCGCTGCTTTAAGTAGAAGGGATGAGGGTAAGTTACCAAGTCAGCCCATCATAAATCCAAAGGGAAAATATGGGGTAGAATGTGAACCGAACGTTGGCCCCTCATCATACCCTGAGCCAAAGAAGACGAGGAGCATCTGAGCACAGGGGAGACCCAAGATGAAAAACTGGAAGTACTCAATGCGGATTCATGCACTCTCTCTTCCTCTAGATGGGTACACAGACCATTGAGTCTCACACCCACCACAAGAAGAACCACACCACATTTCGCTCCCCATAGGGCTTTCCATGGCTACTTAGTGACACGTCCAGTAGCCTCACGTGCACCCTCTTTATTTAGGAAAGAGGCTTCCAACGAGTCCATTTGAGACATGTTTAAACAAGTACGAATCAATAAGCCTCTGCTCAACAATATAAAGCAGTCACCTGGGTTTGTGAAATTCCTTAGGGACTTGTCAATGTAGGAGGCATAATCAAAGGTGCATATGGATGGTTTGGTTAAGCAGGTTGAGCATATGAGTTCCGTAATACTAAAGCACCTAGTTCCCAAACTAAAATACCCAGGCTCACCTACAATCCCGTGTGTAATTGGTAATTACACCATTGATGGGGCTCTTCTAGATTTAGGAGCAATTGTGAACATTCTTTCATACTTGGCCTATCAGAAACTCAACCCACGAGTGCTACAACCCACCTCGGTTTCCATATGACTTGCTGATCTATAACACCCTAGACCTACCACGTGGGACCCGGAGTGTTATGAGACCGACACGCATCTCTGATACCATTCACGCAGCGAAAATTAATAAAATAACCTCGAACATAATATACCAGAGTTCTATATTTGTACATCAACAAACTCATATCATATAGCCATGTTCTCCTTATTACAAACTTGGATGAAATAAAATAAAACATATAAACTAAAACATAACCGGTCAAATATCACTCACAAAACTACCACGCCTAGGAGCTATCTAAGCTCGATCACCTGGATAACCTGAAAAGATTTAACATATGACGGGGTGAGACAGCTCTTAGTAAGGAAGAAATAGTTTATAACAGTGTGTGGTTGAAGTGTTTAATATACAATTAAAATATCTATCCAAAATGTATTCAAAATCCATAAGTAGCCTAAAATATCGTTCCCACAATCACACAAAGTCAGCGTCTTTGCCATCCAATCACATACCCACAACCATCAATATTTTGCTAGTAATTCCTGAGAATAGGGACGTCTACCCACCCATTCAAGTAGGTTCCCTCTGCTCTAGTGCTAACACCAGGGCACTCACATTTCTCAGTCAGCCCTCAGGTTGTGTATCCATGTAAAGTCATCGAGAATAGGGAAGGTCACCCGCCCATACAAGTGGCTTCCCTCTACTTTGCTATCCACAAATAATTACCAGAGTATTCGCCTTCCTTAGCAAGCCCTCAAGTGGAATAATCTACTTTACCCAAAATACTTCATTAATTAAAGTCATACGTAGCCAACCATAATCCTTTCATAGAATTTCACACATACATCCATATCACAATCAATCCACACAGGATATGTATACAGTTTTAAATTTTTACCCACACAAGGTTGACATTCACGTAACATATGTTCGTTCACACATGGACCTAACACATACATCATACATGTCCACATAGTACTGGTCCACATAGGACTAATCAAACCACAACGTAAATGCCCACATAGGATTGGTCCACACAGGACACAAAATAACACTCCGTTCATGGTAAATAGGTAAACAACCTCCTTATACCACTGAAAATGTTTACCTCCCAATATAAACGTCAAATAACGACCTCCTCATACCAACCAATTTTATATGATGGTTATACAAGGTACGATATAACGACCTCCTCATACCACTGCCAACGCTATAGCGTAATTTACATGAACCACAACCCAAATCAATAGCAACCAATCATTCAACATATCCATAATTCTACCACAATATACACAACATCGGCATATTCAATCAGCTAGAAATCGCAATCAAACAATATTCGCATTCTCTATAATTCTTCATTCCACATTATTCACAATCATTTAATTATCAAAAATGGTTTCAACCACACGATTTTTCCCTAATATAATTTATTTATCTAAAAGCAATATTTTCAATACTAGTAATGGTTTAGAAAATTATACCTGTATATATATAGAAATTCATACTCGATATTCGACCCAAAATCAACAAAACGATACCCTGTAATCCAAAGTTCCAAATTCCTCAAATCTTTGTAAAACACCCTTTTAATACTTCCTAGGCTCCAAATGACAATATTTGCTAAGAAAACTCCAAAATAACTCACTTACCCTGGTTTTGGGATGTTTCTCAAACTTCTCAAATCGAAGATCCACTCCGCCTATATTGCAAAGAATCTTCACAGGAGTCTCATAGTAGCTTTTGATCGTCGAACCGAGTTAAATTTGACTCAGAATTGAAGATACAAGGTAGTAGGGCCGAATTTCTAGAGAGAGAGAGAGAGGACATGCAGGAAATTTCATGCAAAAATGAAAGAAACCACTATTTATACGCAAGGATTCATAGACAAGACACGTGCCTTCGTCGACGAGCCAAGATTGAATACTCATTGATGAGACTAGTTTGTTCGCCGACGAATGCTTGCTACTACCTTTACAAACTTATTCTTCCTTCCCTTCTATTTTCCTTATTATTTCAAATTGTTTAAAATTTCCTGAGTTGTTACATTCTTCCCTCCTTAAAAGAATTTCGTCCTCGAAATTCGTTAGTCACCCATTTACACACCATTAAGCTAATTAACCACATTCACAAATTCCAAACAACTCTAACATATGCAACATCAAATCATGCAAAGTCAAACAACATTAACACACATACTAACATAAACATATTACACATAAACATATTACCTGGGCCTTTATTGTTGCCCTCTTCATGCGTACCCAACATATAGATCCGCGTCGGGCCTCCTCCGCTACGAGGCACTGGATTGTTCTTTTGGTTCTGATTTTGGTTTAGAGCTGGTGCATTATTTGGAGGTTCTCAACATTCCCAAGCTATGTGACCCTATTTGCCGCATCTGTAGCATATAACACTCCTACCCCGACATTCTCCCCAATGCTGCTGATTACATCTAGGGCAATGGAGGCGTGACGAATCGCCCTGTTGTCCTCGATCACCTCTTTCTAACCCCTGGCCTACTGCATCTTTGTCTCTCCTCCACGATACTTGTCAGGAATTTGTTTGATTTCATGGAGACACATGCCTTTTCCTTCGTTTTGATGCCGCCGTCCCCCTCTGCAAACTCGACTCTGCCACCGTAGCTTTCTCCACCAACTGCGTGAAATCCGGAATTTGCAAGCAAGCCATATGCTCGTGGGTCCTCTAATTCGAGCCCCTCTCAAACCACCTCGACTTCTGATGTTCATTTGGAATCATAAAAGGTGCAAATGGGATAATTCCAAAAATTTAGCGGCATACTGCTGAACAGTGAGGCGCCCCTGAGTCAAGTTGAAAAATTCTTCTGCCTTTGCATTTTTTGTGGTGGTGGGAAAATATCGATCGTAGAAGACCTACTTGAAGCGACCCCAGGTCATTGCTATAGGTACCACTTGCTGTTCCTCTAATAGTTTCATAGAATGCCACCACTATTCAGCTTCTCTAGCCAGTTCGAAAGTCGCGAAGAGGACCTTCAACTCCTCGGCACAATTCAGCATAGCCAGTATTTTCTCCCTTTCTTGCATCCACATCTGAGCCTTAATCAAATCGGTGCCACCCTCAAAAGATAAGGGTTTAAAATGAGTAATCTGGTCAATGGTGCAACTCTGGTGCATTGGTGAATAGCTTGTTCCCCCAAAATTCCGTCTCATTTCTTCCCTAACCTGACGAGCAATTCCTTGTAACAGCCGAGAGGTGTCAATTTCGTCCCCGCTGGAACCTCCCATCTCGCTTCCTCCTCCTTCATCCATGCCCTTGCCTCTAGGATCCATCCCTGAACATAAATATACAACAAAGGCAACATAGAATCTCCATATCCTTATATACTTAACACAATCACAAAACATAAAACCAAATTAATATCCATATCCTCAATTAAACATCCAACATCCATTCATCCACAATCATCTGAACTTTCAAATTTAAATTCCAAATCTCACTTCCACTACTCGGAAACATCACCGTCGATGGATTTACCATGGTTTTCTGAAACCGTCGACTGATTCAGAAAATCACAAAAGTCCGTCAAAGGATTTCTACCTCCAAGCTACGAAACAACCTCAAACTGTCAATACCCTAATCTACCCATTCCTACCCTTATTCAACTCAAACCTATACTCTGGTATTAATCCTCCTACAGTTCGCAAGACCGTCGTGCTCTAATACCAACTGTAATGCCCTGGACCCGCCACGTGAGGCCCGAAGTGTTATGAGACCAACATGCGTCTTTGATATCATTCACACGGTAGAAATTAATAAAATAACCTCAAACATAATATACCAGAGTTCTATATTTGTACATCAACTGAAACCTAAGGTGTAGTCCCAAGAGGGGGGGTGAACTGGGTTATTTAAAATTTCTTTGATCCTTTTTGAAAGCATTTGTCTGTTTTTATAATCTCTTAAGGATTACTTGTATTTTTGTTAATTAGGCAATCCACACAAACTCCTATTTCCTCTAATAAATCCACAATCAATTAATTTACTATTCAAACACACAACAAGAAATTAATTTGGAATATTTAGAGGCCCTGTATATAAATGTACAACTCTTGTTGTTGGCTTTTGAATTTGAATATTACAATGACATCCAAATACTTTTTCAATATCAGAACTTAATTAAACCTTTAGCTAATAGGTTTTGGGTGTTAACCAATCAACGTACTTCCTTTCGGTTTCCACAAAAGATCAATTAACCAACGTACTCCCTTTCGGTTTCCACAAGCCCAAAAACAAATTAAACTTACGGTTTACTTAATTTCCAATATGTGTTACTTTATGATTAAAAGTATTAAAAATACACGCAGGTTATATCATTCTTGAAATTAAAAGAGAGTAAGGGAAATAGAGTGACACCACCACTTTTACAAGATTCGGCTTATACCCAGCCTACGTCCTCGCCTTAGGTCAACTACCTAAGCAGTTTACTATATCTTGTTCCTTTTGGGTGGAACAAAAACGTTACACAATTTACTCTTTTTTCAGGAGGAGAAACCTCTCTAAGCACTGACTTGTGCTTGGTCCAACGATTCAACAAACCTTTCAATCATTTGAAAGTACAAGTAGATAGAAGTAGATTTGTGTACAAAAAAATACTCTCAAAATTCAGAGCAGGTTGTGCAAATTAAGTTCTAAATTGTACTTCAAAAAACCAAAGCTAAATAGACATGTGAAGCTTTAAAGTTTTAGAAGTCACCGATGGTTCTTAAAGAGAATTGAATGCATCTCGGAAACAAGCTTTTGATTTTTCAATCCACCAAAAAACGTAGAGTTTTTCTCCAACAAAATGATGTGTGCAAAGGAAGCTTAAGGAGAATTTCAACGTAGGAAGAATTTCAGCGTTTTGATCTCTTTGGCTTGTCTTTTTTTTTGTATTCTCTCTAGTTTTTCATTACCTAAAGAAGGTATTAAGGTTTATGCAATATACATTGTTCATTCTAAGTGTAGTGAATAATGTCTTTTGATCCTTAGAATCTCGAATTATGCATTTATCTCTTTTGAACATTATTTCAAATCCTTTGTCGCTAAGTTAACTAATGCTTAGTAAATTATGCTTTAGACCATCTACTAACAAGACATCATCTATAGTAAGTGAGGAGTCTTTACCTATTTTACCAATTTTGATGATCTTGCCTTTTGCATTGTCACCGAAAGTTACAAATCCTCCATCCTTTTGAGTGAGAGAGGTGAACTTAGATTTATCTCCCGTCATATGCCTTAAATATCCGCTGTCCAAGTATCACTTATCCTTAGACGGAGTGGTCCTAAAGCAAACCTACAAGAAAGGATTTAAGTTGTTACTTTTGAAACCCAAACCTTCTTAACTTTCTTTAAATCTTACCTAGTTTTAGCATTTATCTTCTACTCATTCTTTACTTTAATATACTTTTTCTTAAGTGGAAAATTAAACATTATGTGTCCTTTATTTTTGCACATGTAGAAAGTGGTGTGCTCATGAATATTCGTTGATGAAGTGCTTGCATAATATTTAGATTGATTTACAAAGTATCCCATAAACTAGTTTTTCTTTCTTTTGTTTGGTGCTCCGTTATAACTAATTCCTTCTTTATTGTTTGCCATCCTTTGTTGTCCTACCATATTTTCAAAGTTATCCTTACCTTTGGTAAAGTTGTAGATGACCTTTTCTTTCTCTTGAATTTAGTTTTTGAGATCATTTATTTCTTGCATTTTCTTGCTATCTTCAATCTCTTGACACTTAGCTAATTTTTCAGACAAGTTATCTACTTTCTTCTCAAGTTCTTCAATCATTAAGTCTTTTTCTTTTTCAATAAGTTTTGCGGATTCAAGTTGATTTTTAAGTGCTTCGTTTTGTTGCTTCAAGCTTGTGTTCCTCTTTGAGACTTTAATAAACTTGTTATGTAAAAAGAGTAATTCATCTTGAAGTTCTTTGTAAGAGGACATACTTTCACACAAATTACTACAAGATTCATTACATGAATCTTCAGAAAGAGAATAATAAGATTTTACCTCTTCGTTATGCGCCATGAAGCACATGTTTGCTACTTCTCAATCACTGGACTCACTTTCCGATTCACTCGAACTAGTGTCATCCCAAGTTGCCTTCATTGCAGGCTTCTTTTTCTTCTTTTCCTTCTTGATTTGTAGGCATTCCGGTTTGATGTGCCTGACCTTTTTACAATGATAGCAAGTAGGAGGATCTTTTTTGTGTATTCCTTTTTATTACTTTCTCCTTTTTCAGCTTTTGATCCGTTAAATTTTCTAGCGAATTAATTGTTTCTTCTTAAGAATTTTCCAAGTCTTTTAGTTATGAGAGCTCAGTCCTCATCTTCTGATTCACTAGATTCATTATCTTCCTCACTTGAATATTCTTTCAAAGCTTTTAGAGCTATAAACTTCTTATTTTTGTTTTCAGTGCTTCTTTCTTTCAACATCATTTCATAGGTTAGAAGAGATCCTATGAGTTCATCTAAGGAAGTTGTTTTAAGATTTCTTCCTTCCGTAATGGCTGTGGCTTTTGGTTCCCAAATAGGTGGAAGTGCTCTTAGAATTTTATGGATCATTTCATGGGTGGAATAAGTTTTTCCTAAGGCACTTAGTGAGTTTATGATATGGGTGAACCTAGTGTACATGCTTGTTATACTTTCATCGGAGTTCATCCTAAATGCTACATATTCACTGGTTAACATATCGATTCCACTTTCCCTAACATCTACCGTGCCTTCATAGGTTACTTCCAATTTATCCGAAATCTCTTTGGCTATTTTACAGGCCATTACTCTATTGAATTCATTTGCATCAAGTGCACGGTACAAGGCATTTATTGCACTTGAGTTAATTTGCAACATTTTGTAATCTGAGTCATTTAGTTCTTTATCTTCTTTGGGTACTTCTTTTCCATCAACTAGCTTAGTGGGGATTAAATGTCCATTTGTGACAACATTCCATGCCTTCCAGTCCATTGTTTGAAGGTATATTCTCACTCATTGCTTCCAAAAGGTGTAATTTATTCCACAAAAAATGGGTGGCCTAGTTGAGGATTGAACCTCACCAAAGGGAGCTACTCTTATTTGTGCCATTTTGATCTTTATATAGCTACTTCTTAGGTTTTGCTATAATCGGGCTCTGATACCAATTGAAACCTAAGGTGTAGTCCCAAGAGGGGGGGTGAATTGGGTTATTTAAAATTTCTTTGATCCTTTTTGAAAGCTTTTGTCTGTTTTTATAATCTCTTAAGGATTACTTGTATTTTTGTTAATTAGGCAATCCACACAAACTCCCATTTCCTCTAATCAATCCATAATCAACAAACACAATCAATTAATTTACTATTCAAACACACAACAAGAAATTAATTTAGAATATTTAGAGGCCCTGTATATAAATTTACAACTCCTGTTGTTGGCTTTTGAATTTGAATATTACAACGACATCCAAATACTTTTTCAATATCAGAATTTAATTAAACCTTTAGCTAATAGGTTTTGGGTGTTAACCAATCAACATACTTCCTTTTGGTTTCTGCAAAATATCGATTAACCAACGTACTCTCTTTCGGTTTCCACAAGCCCAAAAACAAATTAAAATTGGGGTTTACTTAATTTCCAATATGTGTTACTTTATGATTAAAAGTATTAAAACATACACCCAGGTTATATCATTGCTAAAATTAAAAGAGAGTAAGGGAAATAGAGTGACACCACCACTTTTACAAGGCTCGGCTTATACCCAGCCTACGTCCTCGCCTTAGGTTAACCACCTAAGGAGTTTACTATATCTTGTTCCTTCCAGGTGGAATAAAAACGTTACACAATTTAGCCTCTTTTTCAGGAAGAGAAGCCTCTCCAAGCACTGACCTGTGCTTGGTCCAATTTCAAAAAACCTTTGAATCGTTCAAAGTACAAGAAGATAGAAGTAGATCCGTGTAAAAAAAAAATACGCTCAAAATTCAGAGCAAGTTGTACAAATTAAGTTCTAAATTGTACTTCAAAAAACCAAAACTAAATAGACATGTGAAGCTTTAAAGTATTAGAAGTCACTGATGGCTCTTAAAAAGAATTGAATGCAACTTGGAAACAAGCTTTTGATTTTTCAATCTACCAAAAAACGTAGAGTTTTTCTCCAACAAAATGATGTGAGCAAAGGAAGCTTAAGGAGAATTTCAACGCAGGAAGAATTTTAGCGTTTGGATCTCTTTGGCTTGTCTTGTTTGTGTATTCTCTCTAGTTTTTCATTGCCCAAAGAAGGTATTTATAGATTTTTCCAAAGAACAATTTCCTTATTTAATTATTTAGCATTAAATTATTGAATTAATTTTGAAATTCAAAATTTTTCAAAAAACAATTTTCTCATTTAATTAGGTAGCATTAAATTATTGAATTAATTTTGAAATTCAAAATTTTTCCAAGGAACTACTTCCTTATTTAATTAAATTATTAAATTCAAAATTTTTCCAAAGAACAATTTCGAAAACCTAGAAGGTTGGCAGTCGTCTGACATGACCACCGAGGCGCATATCAGTGCTCAAGCAGTCGCCTGGAATCCTACTATCTCCTAAATTATTTCTTTTAAATTGTGGCAGTCACCTGCGTATATAGGGCAGTCGCCTGGCTCTCAGTATTTTCCTTTTTACTTTGAAAAACTTTCTTCCTTTGAGACCTTTTATCAAAAACATATTTTAAGGTCTTTGAAAACAAGTGTTTCTTAGTTTCTTTCGATTTATAAGAGCTTCACATGTATCTAGATAGTATTTGGCTTTGAAGTACTTACAACGGTCCTTCTAATCATGGTTTCCTTAAACACTAAGTTCTTCAGCCTCTCGAGGTTCACTTTTGACTTTAAGAATTGTTTAGCCTTTAACCTCTTCAATTGTCCTCCATTGACCTCAATATTCTGAGGAGCTTCCACTAGATTGACAATGAAGCTTCAGCATATCAACTGTGAGTGTTCTTTTACCTAAATCAAATCACTCAACACCACATGTTAAAGAATCCTTCATTTTGTTATCATCAAAACAAGATTGAAAAACCCAGTTAGGCCAACATCAACAAAACTTATATCATATAGCCATGTTCTCTATATTACAAACTTGGATGAAATATAATAAAACATATAAACTAAAACATAACTGGTCAAATATCACTCACAAAACCACCCCGCCCTAGAGCTATCTAAGATTGATCACCTAGATAACCAGAAAAGATTTAACATATGACAAGGTGAGACACCTCTCACTAAGGAAGAAATAGTTTATAACAGTGTGACTGAAGTGTTTAACATACAATTAAAATATCTATCCAAAATGTAATCACAATCCATTAGTAGCCCAAAATATCGTGCCCACAATCACACAAAGTCAACGTCTTTGCCATCCAATCACATACCCACAACCATCAATATTTTGTTGGTAATTCCCGAGAATATAGAAGTTTATCCACCCATACTAGTAAGTTCCCTCTGGTCTAGTGCTAACACCAGGGCACTCACCTTTCTCAGTAAGCCCTCGGGTTGTGTATCGAGGTAAAGTCACCGAGAATAGGGAAGGTCATCTGCCTATACAAGTGGCTTCCTTGTACTCTGCTATCCACAAATAATTACCAGAGTACTCACCTTCCTCAGCAAGCCCTCGAGTGGAATAATCTACTTTAACTGAAATACTTCATTAATTAAAGTCATACATAGCCAACCATAATCGCTTTAGTGAATTTCACACATACACCCGTATCACAATCAATCCACACAGGATATACATACGGTTTTCAATATTTACCCACATAGGGTTTACATTCACATAACATATGTTCATCCACACATGGCCCTAACACATACATCATACATGTCCACACTGGACTAGTCCACACAGGACTAATCAAACCACAACATAAATGTCCACATAGGACTAGTCCACATAGAACACAAAACAACACTTCGTTCATGGTAAATAGGTAAACAACTTCTTCATACCACTGCCAATTGAAATTAGGATAGCTTCCCAAGAGGGGGGTGAATTGGGATTTTAGAAACTTTCTTTTAATTCGTTGAAGAATACTTTACTTCTTTTATTGTTTAACCAATTCTTTGACTTGTTTGTTTAATTTGTCAAACACACAATAACTTGGTTTCTTTTATACAATCAACAACACAACTAATTAAGCATCCAATCTTCAACCACACTATCCAAACCAATCAAACACAATTGGAAAGCAAAACAACCAAGTTAAGAATAAGATAACTGCATCACTATTTAGATTGATGAAAGCATTTAAGATTCAGTACTTGTGGAATATAAACACACTCTGTTAGCTTTACCATGATCCCAAGAGGGGGGGTGAATTGGTATTTTTAAAATTTATCTCCTAGGTATTCCTCCTAACAATAGTATGTTCACAAGCCTATGGTCAATCTAGTGCAAATAATGTAAATATACCATAAATTAAATAAAGTAGTTTAAACAATCACATAAGCACCAGAAAGCAGTAAAGAAAGGATGACATGCAGATATGTTATCGAGGTTCAGCCAACTACCTACTCCCCGCCTTGGCTAACCAGCACAAGGATTATCACAATAACTTGCTCACTTAAACGGGTGGAGCAGCACCTATACAAACTAGGTCAAATTATCACAGGGCTGACCTCAACCTTTACACCAATCTTTACCGGGCTAGATTACCGCCCCCTCAGGCCACACCTGGAATCTCTCAGATATACAATCAAACGGTACAATATATGGGTGCTTTCATGTAAAGCAAATTTGTACCACAAATACGCACAAACACAAACACCACAGATGATTTAAAATGTAAGCTCTGTGTGGTCTAAATATTTCAACTCTCAATTATGTTTTCTATTAGTGTAGTAAGTACGTGAGAGTGTCCAACAAGCAATCTGTGTATCTCAAGGTATTTCAATCAAATGTGTTCACACAGAATATCAGATAAGCCTCAAGAATATCAATTAATAGAATATCTCAATCATGGAAGTATGTATATGCTTGGATTGCAAAATATATAGGATCCTTGTTTTCAGCAAAAATATTTGAGTAAATAAATATTGCAACAAAGATGTTTCCCCTTAAACACAAATATCTCCTCAAATGGTTTTCAAAATAAAGAGCAATAGATACTTGTAAATGATTTTGAAAATATTTTGCAACCAAAAGCAAAAATGGGCTTCTTAAGATATTGCAACAAATATGCAATCTCAGAAGACCTAGTAAAGTCTTTTTAGGATGAACTTATTGGCGAAGTACCCTAAGAAACCTTTTGGTTCAGCTCTCAATAAAAATATATCAATCTCACAACCAAGAGAGAGTAAACCCTCCTATCTAAGCACTCAAGAATACTTACAAATGATTTTACGAGTATTGAATGCAAGCTAGAGTGTATTTGGAAGAGTATGAGCAAATGGGAATCAAAAGAAAGTATTTTTGTTTGAGAGAGATTTTCTTAATCTTTTTGCTAATCAATGCTTAATCCACCAAATGAAAGAGTATATATAGATATACCAAAGTTTTTGACCGTTGGGGACCTATTAGGGATTGTTAGAAAAGTTTAATGACGTTTAAAACATTTTAACCCCGTTTAAAGATTTTAACTGCGGTAAAAAATTTGGTGCAACCCGAGAGGTTCGATCGACCAAAAATATTTCGATCGACCAGGACTTATATGGTTCGGTCGACTAGGGAAATATTGAACTAAGGTCTTGGTCGGCCAGGAGAGGGCGATTTCCAAATTTTCCGAGTTTCGGTCGACGATGGCATTTTGAATTGCCTAGTTCGGTCGACCAAACCATTTGGAATCCTCCCGAGGACCCTTCGGTCGACCTAGTAGTTGAAGTACAAAAGTGGTCGGTCGACCGGGAGGTCAAAATGTTGACTCCCAGGTGTTTCGATCGACCGGGGTCAAATGACCTGTAAGGGCTCGGTCGACCAGATGGTCAAATTTTGACTCAGGAAGGTTTCGGTCGACCAGGGCTTCTTGAACTACATGTTTTGGTCGACCAGGTGGTCAAAATTTCGACCAAAAAGGGTTTCATTCGACCAGAGCCTTTTGAACTATCTGTTTTGGTCGACCAGGTGGTCGAACTTTGACCTAGGGAGGTTTCAGTCAACCAGGCCAAAATGAATTGGCTGTGCTGGTCGACCGAAAGTGCACCATGTGTGCATTTCAGTCGCGTATCAAAACAAACAAGCCTTATTCAAGTGCCTAACAAATATATGTGTAAATGTGTGTCTCCTAAGGTCACTTGGGAGCCAATTTGAAGACACCAAAAAAGTCCGGTGTCGGTCGACTGAAGGGAATACCCTAAGGTCTTTCTAAGGTCATTTTGATTTGTATTTGGTTTGAACTTACAAAATAAATCATGCATGTGATGTGTGTGCTTATTACAAACCGAATACCCTAATTACTATTACATACAAATTCACTAAAAAAATATTACAATTAGGAGCATGAATTTGTCTTCAAACTTTGAGCTTTCGCGTGCCATTTGATGATATGCTAATATGAACCTACACATGAACTAGATATTTATTAAATACAGGAGTATTTTTCATTATCAAAATCGGGCGTGACCTAAAAGGTCAACATTCTCCCCCTTTTTGATGATGACAAATACGATTGGCAAAATATAGGGTTAAGCCCAAGAAGGCTCCCCCTCACAATATGCATCCAATGTATGCTCAAACATAAGGTCTTTTACCCATTATTTATTTTGCCTTCCATCTCCCCCTTTTGGCAATAGAAAAAAGGGTCATTGGAAGTAAGGTCTTAGGCAATGGGTGTTTAGTACATTTATACAAGATCAATTTTGGAAAGAATTTTTGAAAAATTTCGGCAAAGTGCCATTTGTAAATCGGACTTTCCAAAAGTATAATCTGTATAAATGTAACCTGCTTGAGTTTATATTTCCTAACAGTTTATCCACAACTACTCAAACAGTTCAGTATGGTCCAATACAACAAATAAACTATCAAAATGAACATGAATTGGACAAATGGTGCAATCATAGATGATAATCAATATGATCATGCAGTAGATGTACGTATAACATATGCACACAATCAACAACCAACTTCCACAATATCTCAAGCAAGAAGATAAGTCAACAATGGAACTAGTTGTTTAGACTTGGAAAATTTTCAGGAAGGAGCTCCCCCTAAATTTATGCAAGTTATGAAGCATTTTAGTCTATGAAGCTTCTCTACTATGCATTAAGCCTAACTCACGTCTAATATGTATGAACCTATCCTCGGGGAGTGGTTTAGTGAAAATATCGGCCCACTATTTATTTGTGCATACAAACTCAAGAGCCACATCTCTTTTTTGCACATGATCACGAAGAAAATGATGTCTAATCTCAATGTGTTTAGTTCGTGAATGTGAGATAGGATTTTTAGAGATGTTGATTGCACTAGTATTATCACATTTAATCGGTATTGTTTCATAGTGCAATCCAAAATCCACAAGTTGTTGTTTCATGTAAAGAGTTTGGGCACAACAACTTTCAGCCGCAATATATTCAGCTTCGGCGGTGGATAAGGCAACTGAGTTTTGTTTCTTAGAAAACCAAGAAACAAGAGATTGTCCTAAGTAATGACAAGTGCTGCTAGTGCTTTTTCTATCAACCTTACTACCGGCAAAGTCAGTATCAGTGTAACTAACAATCTCAAAGGTAGTATGCTTAGGGTACCACAATCCTAACTCTATAGTTCCAACTAGATACCTAAGGATTCGTTTAACAGCTTTCAGATGAGATTCCTTAGGGTTAGCCTGAAATCTAGCACACATGCACACACTAAACATAATGTCAGGCCTACTAGCAGTGAGATATAGGAGACTTCCAATCATGCCACGATATAGTTTTACATCAACAGGGATTCCTTGCTCATCTTTATCAAGCTTTATGGAAGAGTTCATAGGTGTGCCAAGAATTTTACAATTTTCCATATTAAATTTCTTTAGCAAGTCCCTAATGTATTTAGATTGGTATATGAAAGTTCCATGATTAGCTTGCTTAATTTGTAGACCTAAGAAGAAATTAAGTTCACCCATCATGCTCATTTCAAACTCACTTTGCATTCATTTGGAAAACTCATTACAAAACTCATCATTGGTTGCTCCAAAAATGATATCGTCCACATAGATTTGAACAAGGAGCATATCATCATTTTTGGACTTGATGAAGAGTGTAGTGTCAATTTTGCCACGGGTAAACCCATTTTCTAGTAGAAAACCACTAAGCCTCTCATACCAAGCTCTAGGAGCTTGTTTCAATCCATACAAGGCTTTAGACAACCGGTAAACATGATCGGGATATTTATGACCCTCAAAATCGAGTGGTTGTTCTACATATACTTCTTCATTAATATAGTCATTTAGAAAAGCGCTTTTAACATCCATTTGAAACAATTTAAAGTTTTTAAAAGCAGCAAAGGCAAGTAGCATACGTATGGCTTCTAATCTAGCAACAGGAGCATATGTCTCATCAAAGTCAATCCCTTCTTGTTGGTTATATCCTTGGGTAACTAGTTTAGCTTTATTCCTAGTTACTACCCCATTCTCATCTTTCTTATTTCTATATGCCCATTTAGTTCCAATGATGGTGTGCTCATTAGGCCTAGGAACTAAGGTCCACACTTTACTTCTTTCAAATTGATTAAGCTCTTCTTGCATGGACATCACCCAAGATTCGTCTTTAATCGCTTCCTTAATATTTTTAGGTTCTTCTTGAGATAAGAAAGTGGAGTGATTCACTATATTTCTCAATAATGATCTTGTGGCTACTCCGCGAGATGGTTCACCTATGATTTGATCTATAGGATGACTTCTAATGTATTTCCAATCTCTAGGCAACTCCTCATTTCTATTTTCATTATCTTCAAGTGATTTTTCATTTGCTTCTTGATTTTCACTTGCATTGTTTTCAATTGACATTTTCTCTAAGCATTTTCTAATATCAATATCATCTTCATCATCTTTATTAGAAAATGGATTAGACTCATCAAATACAACATGAATAGATTCAATCACAGTTAAAGTTCTTTTATTGAAAACCCTATATGCTTTACTACTAAGTGCATAGCCTAGGAAGATGCCTTCATTAGATTTATAGTCAAATTTTCCTAGATGCTCATTATCTATAAGCACAAAGCATTTACAACCAAACACATGAAAATAGGAAATATTAGGCTTATGGTTGTTCCACAATTCATAAGGGGTTTTATTAATTGATGGTCTAATTAACACCCTATTCATAACATAGCATGCAGTATTAATAGCCTTAGCCCAAAAATATTTAGGTAAGTTATGCTCATTCAACATAGTTCTTCCCATTTCCTGCAGTGACCTATTCTTTCTTTCTACTACACCATTTTGTTGAGATGTCCTAGGTGAAGAGAAGTTATGTGATATGCCCTCCAAATCACAATATTTTTCTGTGCTTTCATTATTGAATTCTGTGCCTCTATCACTTCTTATGTGAGGGATTTTATATCCTTTTTCATTTTGAATTCTCCTGCAAAGTTTGGTAAAATGTTCACATGATTCATTTTTATATGCAAGAAATAACACCCATGTGAATTTAGAAAAATCATCAATAATTACAAAAGCATAAGATTTACCACCAAGACTTTGCACAGAATTAGGCCCAAATAAATCTAGGTGAAGCATCTCCAAAGGTCTAGTAGTAGATATGAATTCCTTTTTCTTAAAACTAGATTTTGTTTGCTTACCAATTTGACATGCATCACATATTTTATCTTTTATAAAAGACATTTTAGGCAAGCCTTTAACTAATTCTTTTCTAACAAGTTTAGACAATAAGTCCATGCTAGCATGCCCCAAACGCCTATGCCACAACCAACTAGCTTCATTTATAACAGAAAAACATGTTACTTGTTGTGAAGCTAAATTATCAAGAGAGGTAGTGTAGACATTTTCATGTCTATCAGCAGTAAAAAGCACTTTATGGTCTGTTTTATTTTCTACTATGCATTTGTCATTTTCAAACGATACTTTATATCCTATGTCACATAATTGACTTATGCTAAGTAGATTGTGTTTCAGTCCATCAACCAACAGAACATTATTAATATTAGGAGAGGAATCCTTACCAACCTTACCTACCCCGATGATGCGTCCTTTGGCATTGTCACCAAATGTCACATAGCCTCCATCCTTGGGAACAATTGAAGTGAATTTTCCCTTGTCGCTGGTCATGTGCCGTGAGCACCCACTATCTAAGTACCACCGGTCCTTCGAGGAGGATGATCTTAGGCATACCTGTAAAATAAGCTAAGTGACTGATGCTGGTCCCCAAATTTTATTAGGTCCATGGGGGTTAGTAGCAGGATCTCCCTTAACTACCCATACCTTCCTAATTTTAGCATGCTTATTCCTAAGTGGACAATCAAATTGAATGTAACCAATCTGTTTACATTTAAAACATTTCAATCTACACTTAGGTTCTTTAGGAGGGATATGAGATTTTGACTCACGTGTAAAATGTCCTAAGTAAAGATTAGGTCGTCTAACATTTTCAATGCCATTAAAACCAAGACCATCTTTACTTAAGGAATTTCTTTGGGCACCAAGTAATTTTTCAAAATTTTCTTTGCCCTCTGTGAATTTAAAAATGATTTTGGAGCTATCCTCCAATTTCCTCTCAAGCTCAACAATAGTAGTATCTTTTTCTTTTAAAATATATGCATGAGAGGTTTTTGCCATATTAAACAATTTTGACCAATTTTCACATTTCTTTTTCAAATTATTATTTTCTTTGGTCATTTTGCCTAGCAATTTTGAAACACGAATATATTCAAATTGCAATCCTTTTAATGTAGGCATGCTGTTAGAATCACAATCATCAGATGAATAATAAGAAGATGATGAACTAGAAAACCATACCTCATCTCCGTGTGCCTTTAAGCATAGATTAGCGACCTCCGTGTCACTATGATCTGAATCCGAGTCGTTGCTTCTGAATTGGTCCCATGAAGTCCCAGCCTTCATGGCTTTCTTCTTTTTCTTACCCTCCTTTTTCAGTAGTGGACAGTCAGGTTTGATGTGCCCCACTTTGTTGCAGTTGTAGCATGTAGGAGCATTTGATTTTTCCTTTCTTTTACTGGACTCATCCTTCTCATTAGTGGAGTCTCTGTATTTTCTAAATGGCTTTTTGTTCTTCCTGAAAAATCTGCTAAACCTTTTGGTTAGCATGGCCATTTCATCATCAATGTCAGATTCACTATATTCACTAGATGTGTCATTAGATGCTTTCAGTGCAGTCACTTTCTTAGCCCTGTTATGCTCATTAAGTCTTTCATTTATGGACAGTTCATAAGTGATCAAGGAACCTATCAGTTTGTCTAAGCTCATGGCCTTAAGGTCTCTACCCTTAGTAATGGCCGTAACCTTAGCTTCCCAAACAGGAGGTAAGCCTCTAAGGATCTTCCTGATCATCTCATATGTGGGATAGGTCTTTCTTAATGCATACAATGAGTTTATGATGTGTGTGAATCTAGTGTACATGCTCTGAATGGACTCACCTACATTCATCCTAAAGGCCTCATACTCACTGGTCAACATATCTATCCTACTGTCTTTCACATCTATAGTACCCTCTTATGTGACCTCCAATTTATCCCATATTTCTTTTGCAATAGAACATGTCATAATCCTGTTAAATTCATTTACATCAAAACTACAATATAAAATATTCATGGCAGTGGCATTAAGACTAACAGCTTTCATATCATCATCATCATATTCATCCTCAGTCTTAGGAACCCTAGTTGCACCCTCAATTCTCATAGGGACATACCTTCCCTTAGAGATAGTCCTCCACACCTTCCAATCAGTATTCTGAAGGTAGATGCGCATCCTCTATTTCCAAAAAGTGTAATTAACACCGCTGAAAATAGGAGGCCGTGTGGAAGATGGTCCCTCAGTTAAAGGGGTCACGGAGCTATGAGCCATATGTGATCTTTGTGCAAAATAACAACTAGTCGATGCTACGTGGCTCTGATACCAATTGTTAGCTTTACCGTGATCCCAAGAGGGGGGGTGAATTGGTATTTTTAAAATTTATCTCCTAGGTATTCCTCTTAACAATAGTATGTTCACAAGCGTATGGTCAATCTAGTGCAAATAATGTAAATATACCAGAAATTAAATAAAGCAGTTTAAACAATCACACAAGCACCAGAAAGCAGTAAAGAAAGGATGACACGTAGATACATTATCGAGGTTCGGCCAACTGCCTACGTCCTCGCCTTGGCAAACCAGTACAAGGATTATCACAATAACTTGCTCACTTAAACGGGTGGAGCGGCACCTATATAAACTAGGTCAAATTACCACAGGGCTGACCTCAACCTTTACACCAATCCTTATCGGGCTGGACTACCGCCCCCTCAGGCCACGCCAAGAATCTCTTAGATATACAATCAAACGGTACAATATATGAGTGCTTTCACGTAAAGCAGATTTGTACCACAAATGTGCACAAACACAAACACCACAGATGATTTAAAATGTAAGCTCTGTGTGGTATAAATATTTCAACTCTCAACTATGTTTTCTATCAGTGTAGTAAGTACGTGAGAGTGTCAAACAAGTAATCTGTGTATCTCAAGGTATTTCAATCAAATGTGTTCACACAGAATATCAGATAAACCTCAAGAATATCAATTAATAGAATATCTCAATCATGGAAGTATGTATATGCTTGGACTGCAAAATATATAGGATCTTTGTTTTCAGCAAAAATATTTGAGTGAATAAATATTGCAACAAAGATGTTTCACCTCAAACACAAATATCTCCTCAAATGGTTTTCAAAATAAAGAGCAATAGATATTTGTAAATGATTTTGAAAATATTTCGCAACCAAAAGCAAAAATGGGCTTCTTAAGATATTGCAACAAATATGCAATCTCAGAAGACCTAGTAAAGTCTTCTTAGGATGAACTTATTGGCGAAGTACCCTAAGAATCCTTTTAGTTCACCTCTCAATAAAAATATATCAATCTCACAACCAAGAGAGAGTAAACCTTCCTATCTAAGCACTCAAGAATACTTACAAATGATTTTACGAGTTTTGAATGTAAGTTAGAGTGCATTTGGAAGAGTATGAGCAAATGGGAATCAAAAGAAAGTATTTTTGCTTAAGAGAGATTTTCTTAATCTTTTTGCTAATCAATGCTTAATCCACCAAATGAAAGAGTATATATAGATATACCAAAGTTTTTGACCGTTGGGGACCTATTAGGGATTGTTAGAAAAGTTTAATGACGTTTAAAACATTTTAACCCCGTTTAAAGATTTTAACTGCGGTAAAAAATTTGGTGCAACCCGAGAGGTTCGGTCAACCAGAAATGTTTTGGTCGACCAGGACTCATATGGTTCGGTCAACCAGGGAAATATTGAACTAAGGTCTTGGTCGACCAGGAGAGGGCGATTTCCCAATTTTCTAAGTTTCGGTTGACCAAGGCATTTTGAACTGCGTGGTTCGGTCGACCAGACCGTTGGGAATTCTCCTGAGGACCCTTCGGTCGACCAGGTAGTTGAAGTACAAAAGTAGTCAGTCGACCGGGAGGTCAAAATGTTGACTCCCAGGTGGTTCGGTCGACGGGGGTTAAATGAACTGTAAGGGCTCGGTTGACCAGATTGTCAAATTTTGACTCAGGAAGGTTTCGGTCGACCAAGGCTTCTTGAACTACATGTTTCGGTAGACCAGGTGGTCAAAATGTTGACCAAAAAGAGTTTCGGTCGACCAGGGCCTTTTGAACTATCTGTTTTGGTCGACCAAGTGGTCAAACTTTGACCCAGGGAGGTTTCGGTCGACTAGGCCAAAATGAACTGGCTGTGCTAGTTGACCGAAAGTGCACCATGTGTGCATTTTGGTCGTGTATCAAAAAAAATAAGCCTTATTCAAGTGCCTAACAAATATATGTGTAAATGTGTGTGTCCTAAGGTCACTTGGGAGCCAATTTGAAGACACCGAAAAAGTTTAGTGTCGGTCAGCTTTGGTCGACCGAAGGGAAGGTCTTTTTAAGGTCATTTTGATTTGTATCTGGTTTGAGCTTACAAAATAAATCATGCATGTGATGTGTGTGCTTATTACAAACCGAATACCCTAATTACTATTACATACAAATTCACTAAAAAAATATTACAATTAGGAGCATGAATTTGTCTGCAAGCTTTGAGCTTTCGCGTGCCATTTGATGATATGCTAATATGAAACTGCACATGAACTAGATATTTATTAAATACAGGAGTATTTGTCATTATCAAAACCGGGTGTGACCTATAAGGTCAACACACTCCAATCAATATCAAACTTTAAACAATTAAACTTTCAGTTTTTGTTTGGTTTGCAGCCCTGTAGTGAATTTGAATCAAACCCTATATTAATGAATTTGCTTCTTCAATATGATGTTCAATATAAAATCCAATCACTCTTTCCAAATATTTAGAATTCAAATAAACTCTTGGTAAATTTATCTTTGGGTGTTTAACCAATTAACGTACTACTATATGGTTTCCGCAAAGTAAGGTTTAACCAACGTACTCCCTTTCAGTTTCTGCAATCCCAAATCAAAATTGAACCTTAAGTTTATTTAACTTCCAAATTACTTAGTTTGTATGTTTATCAATTAAACCATTCACGCAATTGTATATGTACTGAAAGTAAAGAGTAAGGGAAAGAGAGAGGAACATAAGATTTTACGAGGTTCAGCTTCAACACAGCCTGCGTCCTCACCTTTGGAAAACCACCAAAGGGTTCCACTATTACAGTTCCTTTACCGGGTGGAACAAAACCTTTACACACTCCTTCAGTAGGCTAGAGCGCGCCTCTCCAAACGATGTCCCCTCGTTCAGTCACTCCTTAATTAGGCTAGAGCCTGCCTCTCTAAGCAATATCCCCTTGCTTAGCCAACGATCCGAACACCTAGAATAATCCCAGAACTACAAAAAATATGAAGAAAATACTGCGTACAAAGCACTCTCAAAACAGAGTAGATTAGTACAATTTCAGCTCCTCTAGGTACTTCAATAATTTAAATACCACAAAGAAATAGAATTGAAGCTCAAGAGTAGAATTCACCAAAGGTTCTTTTGTGATTTGAGAAAATTCAATATGAGAACCTTGGGTTGGTATTTCAACAACTATTCAGATGATCTCTCTTCAGCAAGAGTTTGAGCAATTCAAAGCTTTGAAAGAGGTTGAGAGATTTGATACAAGTGTGCTGTGTAATTGCTTGTCTCTTTGAAATCTTGAGATTAAGGAAATATTTATAAGCATTCTAGGCTTAGTTTCCTTGTTCCCCAAGTGACTTTTTGTGTTTCCCAAGTTTTTACAACGTTCATATTTTCAAAAGCCAACTTTTGAAATCTTCCTGTTGGAGTTTAAAAAATAAAACTCGTGGAGTCAGTCGGCTAGATAGGCGACTGAGTAGTTCAAAAAACACAGGGTCAGTCGGCTGGACATGCGGCTGACACTATTCTGTCTCCCAGAAATTAATTCAAGAAATTGTCAGTCGGCTAGCCAGACATAGTTCATTTTGGGTCAGTCGATGACTATCAGTCGGCTGGGTGATTTTGCCTTTGTTAAATCAGTCTGCTGGCTAGACCATTGACTGGTTTTTCTTTTTGGTTTTTTTAATTATAGTTTTGCTCTCATGGTTTAATTTTTCATAAAATATTCCCAGGGTTTTGAAATAGGTCTATTATGTCCATATTTGTCCCTAAAGAGCTCCAACAATATTTCAAAAGATATTTAAATATTAAAGCACTTACATAAAGACTTCTAAACTTTTTGTTATTCTTGAAAACTTTGAGTCTCCATGTTTTGTTCTTTTAATCTTCAAGCTTTAAGATACTTCAAGCTTTTCATTGAGTTCTTCTTCTCATAGTCATCAAGCTTTAATATATCATCCATTCCTTTAAGTATTCTTTAAGTTTCATATGATCATGTTCCTTTGTGAGTACTTGACCTTGCTTTCAGTTATGTGAGATCTGAAATATCATCACTCAATCAAGTATTCTTTAAGCTTCATATGATCATGTTCCTTGTGAGTACTTGACCTTGCTTTCAGTTATATGAGATCTAAAATATCATCACTCAATCAAATATGTTAAGTTCCACTTTTTTGTTAGCATCAAAATAGGATGTTAAGCCCTATAAGGCCAACACCAATGTTTACCTCCTAATATAAACATCCATATAACGACCTCCTCATACCACTGCCAACATTATATGACGGTTATATCAAGTATGATATAACGACCTCCTCATACCACTGCCAACACTATATCGTAATTTACATGAACCACAACCCAAATCAATAGCAACCAATCATTCAACATATCCATAATTCTACCATAACATACACAACATCAACATATTCAATCAGCCAGAAATCACAATCAAACAATATTCGCATTCTCTATAATTCTTCATTCCACATTATTCACAGTCATTTAATTATCAAAAATGGTTTCAACCACACAATTTTTCCCTAATATAATTTATTTATCTAAAAGCAATATTTTCAATACTAGTTAGGTTTAGAAAATTCTACCTGTATATATATAGAAATTCATACTCAAAACTAGTTTTTTAAAAATTATTAAAGAGCCAATATAAAATATTTCCCCTTAGTTGTTCCTCGATATGAAACCCAAAATCAACAAAAAGAGACCCTGTAATCTAAAGTTCCAAATTCCTCAAATCTTAGTAAAACACCCTTTTAATACTTCCTAGGCTCCAAATGACAATATTTGCTAAGGAAACTCCAAAATAACTCACTTGCCCTAGTTTGGGGATGTTTCCCAAACTTTTTTAAATCGAAGATCCACTCCGCCTATGTAAAGACCCGAAAAAAATTAAAATGATTAAAATAATTAAAAAAAAATAATAAATAAAATAATAAGTGAATAGATAAAAGGAAAAGTATGAGAAAAAAATAAAAAATATATATATAAATATATATATGAAATCAAATGAAATTAGACTAATTATTAATTAGTTAATTAATTGAATATTATTTAATTGAATTAATAAATTAATTAAAAATTATTTAAATATATTAATTAAGTAAATTATATAAAGGGTATATATATATATATAAGGATATGGTATATATATATATATATATGGTTAAAGTAATAAGTACATATATATAATATAAAATAATATAAAGATAGAATTAAGTGAATTGGATTTCAAATTGAAATCCAATTCAATGTTTAATCTTACCTCTGCTTGATTCACGCCTCTCCATTGTTCTGTCTCTGCAAGTTCCTGCGCCCTCTTCGCTCTCCATCTCTGTCTCTCTCCTTATCTCAATTTCTCGATGAGTTTGCGACGGATCGGGAAACGGAAGGTGTCGTTGGATTCTTAGTTCCGCTGCCGACATTTCTACTAGAGCAGATTTTTCATGGAAATGACTTAAGCACTGCTCCTAGGGAAAGGTAATTTTTCCCTAATTTCTCAATTTCTGGTTAAATCTGCTGTTGAATCGACGATCAGGCACCACCAAGGGGTCCTAATCGTCGTTGTTGTCATTTTGGCGTAGGTAATTTTTCAATTGGGGTTTTCTAGGCCCTACTCCAAAGTGAAAGTGAGATTTGAGAAATTTGGAAATTTGGCTAAATTTAAGGGTATATTTATTTATTTAGAATTTATGACCCTAGAAAATATTAAAATAATATTTTATTTAGGGTTAATTTAATGGAATTAGGATTTTTGATTCAGGGTCCGGGTGAGCGCTGTAGGTATTTTTCAGGATTCATGTTGGCGTAGTTCAAGAAATCAAGTAAGGGAGAAATTTATATATTAAATCAGGTTTTTCATGAATTAAAAATGATTATGTGTTATTTATGTATATATGTTTTTATGTGGGTTTAAAATGCCAGCCATGAAATTTATGTTTTCTAAGCCTAGGATTGTCGATATAGTTGTGTATATGTGAAAGTGAACGAATGGAAGTGAAAATAATTTTTGATGAATTAAATAAGAAATGAAATGTATTTTTACATGTAAATGTTAAATGTGGGTTGACTTATTTTATGAGAAATATGTATGAATTTTACTACTAAATTGTGTGGCATGAGAATCTGTGCAAATTATATGTTAAATGTATGAGATGCAGGCTAAGTAAGTAAAACAATGAGAATAAAATATGATATGGACAATGTTGCCTATGTATGTTAAAGGCAACCATGTAAAGGTACGACAGCTGAAAGTCGGGTTAGCAACTCATTTCTATGTGGACTAACTGATGACAGGTAAAAGGAGCTGTGTTAGATTCTAGCGCATTTCTATGTGGACTAACAAATGAAGACTAAAGAGCGGTTGTAGTACAAATGAATGAAATGAAAATGTTATGAAATGAAATGACAAGGAATGAAAATGCAATGAAATGAAATGTGAAATGTAAATGATACAAATGGAAAAGAGTCATTTAAAGTGAAACACAAGGAAATGTTAAGTTATGAACATGAAAGAATGTGAATAATTGAATAACAATGGAAAGAATGACGTATTATGATATTAGAAGTATTTATGTATTTAGAACATGTTACATTTGGGCGGCACGCACTCTTCGCCTGAGGGCTTGCTAAGTAAGGTGAGTGCACTAGTAGCTTCAGATGTGACAGTAGTTGCATAACGTACTAGGGCAAAGGGAACCTACTTGTATAGGCGGGTAGAATTTCCTATCCTTAGGGCCTTTACCAGTTAACTATTGTTGAATGTGTGAGTATGAGATTAATTTAGCACTTGAGGGCTTACTGAGTAAGGTAAGTGCCCTGGTACGCTTTAGCTGTGACCTTTGGGTTGCCTAGGTATTAGAGTAGAAGGATGCTACTTGTATGGGTGGGTAATCACCCCTATCCTCGGGTAATCTCGTGGGTTAAACATTTGCATGTGATTGATTAGGCTTAGGAAATGATTTCAAAAATTATGTTAACGATTTTTAAATGTTAAATAATATGTCATATAGAAACTCATGTTGGTCACACACTGTTTTAATATATTGTTTCTTTCCTTACTGAGATGTGTCTTACCTGAATATGAAATTATCTTTTTCAGGATTTCCTCGAGACCGAGCTTAGAGAGCTCTAGATTTTATAGCAATTTTGGTAAATAGAAAGAGAAACTGGTATATTTTTATGTTAATTTTGATATGTATATTTTATGTTTTAAGATTTATGTTTTAAGTTTCATAAGATATGGATGGTTGTGAAACATATTGGTATTAGTGGATAATGTTTTGGAGACATGTATATATTGGAATACAGGTGGATGATTAATTTATTATGGTTGGTGGTTAGAATTAGTAAACTCTGGTATTATGTTATATGGAGATTATGGTTATGTTTTCCGTTGCATATATTATGGTTTATGGATTATCAGGGATTTTATCAGGTATAACGCGCCGAACTTGGGATTAAGGGTTCGGGGCGTTACAACCTATATTGCATAGAATCTTCCCAGGAGTCTCGTGGTAGCTTCCGATCATCGAACCGAGTTAAATCCGGCCTGAAATTGAAGAGAGAAGGTAGTAGGGCCGAATTTCTAGAGAGAGAGAGAGGACATGTAGGAAATTTCGCGCATAAATGAAGGAAACAACTATTTATACATAGGGATTCGTTGACAAGACACGTGGACTCGTCGACGAGTCCTAGTACACAGTTCGGCGACGAAACAGTCGACTCGTCGACGAATTTCAGTCATGTGAAAAACCCCTCTCAGTAATTCTTCATCAATGAGACACGTGCCTTCATCGACGAGCCAAGACAGATCACTCGTCGACGACAAGGATTATGGACATCTCATGGGGCCATAATAAACGTAGGCTGAACATTCCCAACACCTTGTGAATGTTGTCCAATTTGTGGATGAAGACGTAGTTGACAAAATTGTTAGGGAAGCAACTCCTTCAATGCTATGGAAACACCCTTGAGAAATTACACTGCAACTTAATAGCCCTACCATGCTGAGTTTGAGGATTCCCTTGAGCAATCAATGCTAAACATTATTGGGACCCCAAATATGAAACTAAGTTGGAGGTGTACAATTTAGGGTGTGAGGAAGAGAATGTAGAAACCAATGTTAACTAGGAACCAGGATGAGTTCAAAATAAGCATTAAAGTGTCTAGCTAAAGATGGTAAACTTAGTGCTTCTGGGAGGCAACCCGACAGTTTTTATTTTATTTTTAAGACCTTAGGGTAGTAAGAATAGACTAGCTAGAAGTTGGAGTCTTCCGAATAGGTTTTAGGATAAGTGAGGGTCGTGCCCAAGTATGCGACCATCACAGGTGAAGGGCAACCTAGTCTAGCCCCTGAGTTGTTCTGAGTGTGAAGAATACTGAGAGGGTCGACCAGGTCTACGACTAGTATTGAGCTAGGTGAGCCCTGGTTGAAATCATTGAGAGATTGTTTAAAACCCAGTTTATTCCAACTCTTCGTATCCCACATTCTCGCCATAGGTGAGCATTGTCACCCCCCTCTCGCCTCACCATAGGAGCAAAACGCACTCTTTTAGAAATGTATTCTTCTTCTTATTCATCTATGGTATCCCCTCATGCACCATCTCAACCAGATTCTACGAGGCGACAACTTGGAGCATTGCCACAATGAGGCTTTTTCATCGAGGGTCCGGTAGAGCTCAGTGATATTGGAAGAGAGGGTGTACATGGTATAGGCACCCCGTCGGCATCTGCGGAAAATTCCATGACGGGGTTCGACCCCAGGACCAGCGGGTGTGTCCTACTCTGTGAAGCCACCATTTGTGGAACAACCCTCCACCGATCTCCATGTAGTCAAGTTTCCCCACCCATTACCATTTCAATAATTCAACCCTACCATGCTATATATCGCACCATCAGAAGCCTCCGACCCTTCCCCCGCAGAGCCTCCGTGTAACGACCTACCTATTTTACCATATATTTTTTTTCTACATAACAACATACATAATATCGCTGATATCCTGCAAAACTGATATAATCATGATCAACTCGGACCCGTGGGTACCAAGGATATACCTGTCATACATAACTAATACCTAATCAGCGGAAAACATAAATTACATACATATCATACATCAACAGGCACATTACCAGAAACCTACTGAATCTATCATATGTGTATTTATATATATATACAAACATCCAAAAAAGGACCAAAAAGTACCCTAGGGTCATAACCCCAAAAACCAATCTGACCCTAGTACAACTACTTACCCTACTGATAGGGTAGTTTGGTCAACCTCTACTGCTATGGAGCTCTATCCGCCCTTCTATCTGGATTTCCTGAAATGTTTGTAATGCTGGGGTGAGACACCTCTTAGTAAGGGAGATAATCTAATATCAGTGTGTGGCAACATGAGTATTATCGTACTTAAACATAAAATATACATAATACGCATATTTAATAAAAACTGACTATATAAACTTTGAGCAAAACATGGTTCATTATATCACCATACATATTGTAATAAATATTGTACTAATTTTTGTAATCATGTAAAACATCTTCTATAACTGTACAATACTGCAATAATACTCAGAATGGATAGCTAACTGATGTCATGTCTTACCCCCCACATGACAGGGTTGTGCGGCCCGCAGGTGGGACCTAGCAATGGTTAGCCAACCACACTAAGTTAAACATAAGTCTGTAAGTATGATAGGCTTGTCCCACCTATTCCAGACTACCAGGGGAACACCTGCACTACACTGAAGCCACATCGACTGCCATCTCTCACACTCTATCTAAGATGTGTGGTAGCACTAACATAAACTTAAGCTTATATGTCTAGCTATGGTACCGCGCTCTGAAAGACTAAACTAAGTTATGTTGGTTCTGATAACATATAGTACATTTCATATTACTAATACATAGTTTTTTCGTATTTCTAAATAATATCTGACATAGTCATATTTTCATGGATTTTGACATAACATACATAATTACGGCATCTGCGTCGACTGTAAATTACGACATCTACGCCGGCCATATCATATCATATAAGTCACGACATCTATGCCTGCCATATCATAGTGTATAAATCGTGGCATCTACACCAGCCATATCATAATATACAAATCACGGCATCTACGTCAACCATATCATAACATATTGAATAAAAATTTTCTACACTATTTAACATAATATTCTAAACCACAGTTTCTATACTATTTTCATGGTTTTTCTGAAAACTATCATAACATGCTTATTCTGGAAAAATCATATTATTCTGGTATACCTAATTTTCATGAAAAATCATACTCATGCCTCACAAATATGAATAATACTTTAAACATAAAATCTGATCTGAAATCATATTTTCTTATAAAATGTATTAAATCTATTTTCCTATTCAACAGTAGTATTTTCAAACACTATACTATACATATATAATTTCTGAAAATAAATTTTGTATATTAATAAATAATTTCATGAAAAGTGCTGACTTAACTTATCCCCTTACCTGGCTACAGAGAAGCCCAAAAATAGAAACAAACTTACTCTTGTGTATGTTCCTAGCTCAACACCCTGAAATTCACATTTCCTAACAAATCAATATATACCAGTATAACACTTTCCAACACATTCTCCTCAAACCAGAAATACCCAATAACTTATAAAACTTAAAATAACTAACTTACCCAAATTTTGTCATAGAGCCCAAATACTCCAAATCAAAATTATAATCCAACAGTATTGTAGAGAATCTTCGCGGTAACGTGGCAGCTTTCGATCGTCAAACTAGTGAGAATCAAAGCAAGAATTCTACAGAGAAGGTGAGAGGGACGAATTCTAGAGAGAGAGAGAGAGAGAGAGGGTTTTGCATGCAAATTCTCATTGAAAAACTGAATTTGCCATATTTATAGAGTGTGGCTTCGTCGACGAGACACGTCACTTCGTCGTCAAGTCTAGGAAGGGAGTTTGTCGATGATCTTATAACCTTTGTCAATGAACTTCAGGATTCGATATAACCCCTCTTGGTATTTTTTCGTCGACGAGAAACATGGTGCACGATGAACCCAATAGAGAGTTTGTCGATGAGACCAAAGGGTTCATCGACGAATCCTACTTAATTCCCTTTTTGAATTTCCTTTTTCCTTCCACCAATTTTCCACTCTCTTAATTATTAAATGGCCATTATTTCTTGAGTCTCTACATTCTCCCCTCTTTATAAAAATTTTTTCCTCGAAATTTGCTATCTGTGTTATACACCATCCACTGAGGAAAAATGGGTTACTTATCTTATTACTTGCCCTCACTTATTGCAAAGGAATACCATGGTTACATATACAATTCTGGGAGATTACAATAACTAAACAAAATTCCCCCATAACCAACCAAAATAGAAACTAAAACATGTATTGATTAACCTGCAAAAGAAACGTTACTTACTTACCTAATCTTTTTGATTACTACTGATCTCCACTCAATAGGTGTGGGTATTTCTGTCATATTTGCTCCTTGATCTCCCATGAAGCTTCTTCCACCATGTGATTTCTCCACAAGACTTTTACTAATGGAATTTTCTTATTATGCAATTACTATTCTTTTCTACCCATAATCTGCACTGGTGTTTCCTCATATGCCAAAGTATTACTGAGTTCTATCCCTACAAAGCTTATCACATTGGAGGGATCTGGGACGTATTTTCTTAAGATGGAAACATGAAATACATCATGTATTCTAGATAAATCTTATAGTAAAGCTAGTCGATAGGCAACTAACCCCAATCTCTCAAGTATCTAAAATGGGCCAATAAACTTAGGCCTCAACTTACCCTTCCTCTCAAACCGCATAGCTCCTTTTAGCGGTGCTATTTTCAGAAACACATGATCTCTTATATCAAATTCCAATTTTTGGTGGCGAGTATCAGCATAACTTTTCTGCCGACTTTGAGCTGCACTAATTCTATCTCTAATAATTCGAACCTTATCGTATGCCTACTGCACTAATGCTAGTCCCAAAACTCACCTCTCACCCTTCTTATCCCAATATAGTGGAGAACGGAACCTCCTACCATATAACACCTCGTAAAGTGTCATGCCGATGCTGGCCTGATAACTATTATTATATGCAAACTCAACCAGCGGCATATACTGGGTCCAACTGCCCCCGAAATTCAACACACATGCACGTAGCATATTCTCAAGGATCTAGATCGTCTTCTCTGTCTGCCCATATTTCTAAGGATGGAATGTCGTTGAATGATAATTAAGATCCCATAGCTTCCTACAAGCTCCTCCAAAACTGTGATGTAAAATTTGGGTCTCAGTCCGATACTATAGACACTGGCACACCATGTAATCGTACTATTTCTTGAATAAATAATTCTGCTAACCTGTTTATGGAGTAGTTGACTTTGATAAGGATAAAATGAGCAGTCTCCGTCAGTCTATCTACAATCACCCAAATTGCGTTTTTCCTATACAACACCAGTGGTAAACCTGTAACAAAATCAATAGAGATATGGTCCCACTTTCACTCTGAGATGTGAAGTGGCTGCAACTGTCTTGCCGATCTCTGGTGCTCAGCCTTCACTTGCTAGTATGTCAAACGTTGCTGCACAAATTCAGCTATCTCCCTCTTCATACCGCTCCACCAGAAAGATTCTCGAAGATCCCTATACATTTTAGTACTGCCAGGATGAACCGTATATAGGGACCTATGTGCCTCCTCTAGGATCGTCCTTCTAATATCCATATCTACATGCACGCATAGCCTGGTATGGAATCTCAGAGCTCCGTCATCTAAAATACTAAATTTCTCTCCCTGTCCATCCTACACTTTAGCTATTAGCTCCATTAATTCTGTGTCATCTCTCTGAGCAGCTTCAATCCTCTCCTGTAGAGTAGGTTGTACCACCAAGTTGGCAATAAATGCCTGAGGATCATTCTCTACTAGCTCCACATCGAGCCTCTCTAAGTCCATCTAGATCGGGTGATGAATTATTGCTGCTAACTGTGCTGCTCCCTATGACTTCCAGCTCAAAGCATCAGCTACCACATTCGCCTTCCTTGAGTGGTAACTAATGGTGCAGTCGTAATCCTTAATAATTTCCAACCATCTCCTATGTCTCATATTCAATTCCTTCTGTGTGAAGAAGTACTTTAAACTTTTATAGTTTGAAAATATTTCACATCTCTTTTCATACAGATAATGCCTCCAAATTTTCAATGCATGAATCACTGCAACCAATTCTTCATCATGGGTAGGGTAATTCTTTTCATATTTTTTCAACTGTCTAGAAGCATATGCTACAACTATGCTCTGCTGCATCAACACACATCCGAGCCTTTTCAAAGATGCGTCACTATAGATTATGTATCCATTACCTCCTAATGGAATGGTCAATATTGGTGCAGTGATGAGCCTCTACTTCAATTCCTGGAAGCTCTGCTCACAATCTTCATTCCATTCAAACTTGAAATTCTCCCTCGTTAGTCGCGTTAAAGGAGCTGACAATCCTAAGAATCCCCCTACAAACCGACAGTAATAACCCGCCAATCCCAAGAAACTTTTGATTTCCTGAATGTTCCTCGGCCTATCCCAATTCACCACTGCCTCTATCTTCCTGGGATCAACTAAGATTCAATCTCCTAATATAACATGCCCCAAAAATGCAACTTTCTCTAACCAAAATTCACATTTTCTAAATTTGGCATACAATTCCTTTTCCTTGAGCGTCTGGAGTACTAGCCTTAAGTGCATCTCATGCTCCTAAAAAATTCTCAAGTAGACCAGTATATCATCAATGAAAACTACAGCGAACTAGTTGAAATACTGATGAAAGACTATGTTCATCAAATTCATAAATACAACAGGTGCATTCGTCAGTCCAAATGGCATGACCACAAATTCATAATGGCTATACCAAGTTCGTAAAGCTGTCTTAGAGATGTCATCTGTCTTGACTTTTACCTAATGGTACCTAAAGCATAAATCAATCTTTGAATAAACTCGTGTACCCTGAAATTGATCAAATAAATCATTTATACAGGGTAGATGATACCCGTTCTTAACTGTTACATTGTTTATCTCCCTGTAATCTATACACATTCTCAAGTTCACAGTTCCATCTTTCTTTTTTACAAATAAAACTTGAGCTCCCTATGGCGATACACCACGTCTGATAAACCCTTATTTAATAAGTCTTGCAGTTGATCTTTTAATTCTCTCAATTCTACTGGATCCATTCGATAAGGAGATTTAGAGATCGGTGTCGTCTTTGGAAGTAAATCAATAGAAAAATCTACCTCACGGTCAGGAGGCAACTCGAGTAACTCCTCTAGAAAAACATCTGGAAACTCCTTTACCACTGGTATACTGACAAGTTTTAATTCATTTTCTGTCACCTCCTTTACATAGGCCATAAACCCTTGACATCCATCTAAGAGTAGTCTTCTATCATGTATGGCTGATACTAACTGAGGCAGGGAATGCACTCGTGACCCCACAAATCTGAATTCTTGCTTTCCCGATGGTCTGAATATCCCCTCTTTCAGATGATAATCGATACTAGTATAATTAGCTGTTAGCCAATCCATACCCAGTATTACATTGAATCCATGCATGTCTAGCACAATTAGATCAGTTGGTAATACTCTCCCCTGAATATTTACTGGATAGCCTCTGAGCACCCATCCGCTCACTAGCCTCTGCCACAACTGCTTTGTCTACCAACTCAACAAAGTCCTGCACTTTTAACACTAATACCTATTTATATATTTCATGCCTCAAATCTCTTTTAAACTGTCTCGCCTTCTTTGCCTCATTGGGAATGATATACAAGGTGAAACGGGACAACTCTATGAACCTCGCCACATACTACTGGACTGATTGCTATCCCTACTTCAAATTCAAGAATTCCTCTAATTTAGCCTCCCTGGTAGTGGCCAAGAAGTATCTGTTGAGGAATAACTCTTTAAACTGGCACCAAGTCATAACTATAGGTACCACCCTCTGTTCCTCCAATAGTTTTACAGAAGTTCACTATCTCTCGGCCTCTCCTGTCAACTTATAGGTGGCAAATAAGACCCTCTGCTCCTCCATGCACTGCAACATCACCAATACTTTCTCAATTTCCTGCATCTAACTTTCGGCGACTGCTGGATTAGCTCCTCCTGAAAATGTCAAAGGATTCATCTTTGTGAATTTCTTTATTGTACACCCATGACCTGCACACGGACCTCCCTGCTCCCTGGAGCTTCGTGCAATCTCATCCATGACCTGCTGAGCTACACTGCGTAATACCGCATTTAAATCACCTCTGCCTGCACCCAAGGGCCCTGCACCCTCATTACTGCTTGCATGAGCACTACCACCCCCAGGGTCCATCCTGAAAAGACAATAAACATGGCTTAGGGACCTTATTCTTATAATTTATGTATCTAACCTCTATTTTAACATCCTTAACTTAATTCAAGATTCAATCCTACACTTTAAAAACAAAACCCAACAATAGTTTACTATGACTTTCCTGAAATAATCACCCCAAGAAAAATACAAAAACCACCAGGGAAGTCCTGCCTCCAGACTGCAGAACAAAACCTCAAATCCTTTTCCTGTACTCTGGTATTGTTTCCACTGCACTCTAAAATCTATAGAACCTAACAACCTAGGCTCTGATACCAAACTTTAATGACCTGCCTATCTTAGCATATATTTTTTTTCTACAAAACAATATACATAATAGCATTGATATCCTACTAAATTGATATAATCATGATCAGCCTGGACCTGTGGGTACCAAGGATATACTTGTCATACATATCTAATACCAAAGCAGTGGAAAACATAAATTACATACATGTCATACATCAACGGGCACAATACTAGAAACTTACTGAATCTGTCATATATATATATATATATATACAAAAAAGTATCCTAGGGTCATAACCCCAAAAACCAATCTGACCCTTGCACTACTACTTACCCTACTGACAGGGTAGTTCGGTCAACCTCTACTGCTGTAAAGCTCTATCTGCCCTTCTACTTGGACTTCCTAAAATTTTTTTAATGCTGGCGTGAGACACCTCTCAGTAAGGGAGATAAACTAATATCAGTGTGTGGCAACATGAGTATTATTGTGCTTAAACATGAACTCTGCATAATATGCATATCCGATAAAAAATGTAATCATGTTAAACATCTTCTATAACTGTACAATATTGAAATAATATCCAGGATGGAAACTTAGCTGATGTCATGTCTTACCCCCCATATAACGGGGTTATGCAGCCCACAGGCGGGACCTAGCAATGATTGGCCGACCACTCTAAGTCAAACCTAAGTCTGTAAGTACGATGGGCTTGTCTCAACTATTTCAGATTACTAGGGAAACACCTTCCCTACACTAAAGCCACATCGACTACCATCTCCCACCCTCTATCTAAGATGTGTGATAGTTTCTATACTATTTTTATGGTTTTTATGAAAACTATCATAACATGCTTATTCAGGAAAAATCATATTATTCTAGTATGCCTAATTTTCATGAAAAATAATACTCATACCACACAAATATGAATAATACTTTAAACATAAATCTGATCTGAAATCATATTTTTTTATAAAATGTATTAAATCTATTTTCCTATTCAACAGTAGTATTTTCAAACACTATACTATACATATAGAATTTCTGAAAATAAATGTTGTATCTTAATAAATAATTTCATGAAAAGTCCTGACTTAATTTATCCCCTTACCTGGCTACTAAGAAGCCCAAAAATCTAAACAAACTTACTCCTGTGTGTGTTCCTCGCTCAACACCCTGAAATTCACATTTCCTAACAAATCAACATATACCAATATAACACTTTCCAACACATTCTCCTCAATCCATAAATACCCAATAACGTATAAAACTTAAAATAACTAACTTACCCAAATTTTGGCATGGTGCCCAAATACTCCAAATCAAAATTATAATCCAACAGTATTGTAGAGAATCTTCCTAGGGATAATGTGGTGGCTTTCGACCATCAAACCGGCAAGAATAAAAGCCAGAATTCTAGAGAGAAGGTGAGAGCAACGAACTCTAGAGAGAGAGAGAGAGAGAGAGAGAGAGAAAGGGTTTTGCATGTGAATTCTCACTGAAAACTCGAATTTCACATATTTATAGCATGTGGCCTCATCGACGAGTCCAAGAAGGGAGTTCGTCGATGAACTCAAAACCTTCATCGATGAACTTCAACCTTCGCCATTGTTGACCCTATGGGTCATACCCTGTTTTGATTATGACAAATACTCTAGTATTTAATGGTTTGATGAGTTTGTGTGCGAGACCGATCGAACGTATCCTATGGTGCACGCACACGACACATGAAGTGAAGACCTGAAGACCCTATTTACGTTGTATTGTAATTTAATCATTTATTTGGGTCTGTAATAGTAATTAAGAGAACATGGTCTATAATAATTAATGCCTTACCTGCATGGAAGGATCGATAAGCTCAAGACCATAGATGGACTTTAGGGATGACTGACACCGGATTTTTTCGGTGTCTTGAAAAAGGCCTAGAATTGACCCTAGGACACTCACTCATGCATATATATGAATGTTCATTTAAATAAAGTGTTTGCATGCTTAAATGGGACAAAAATGCTCTAAATGGGTACTTTTGGTCGACCGTACTTCATAGTACAAATACGCCCGGTCGACTGAACCCGAACCAGGTCAACCGTTTGACCACAGTCCGATCGACCGAACCATTATAGTTCAAAATTCCCAGTCGACCAAAACCTCCCTCGGTCAAACAATTCGACCATCTGGTCGACCGAGTCAATTTTGTACTCCAACTACCTGGTCGACCGAGGGTCCTCGGGAGCTGCCCCAACGGTCTGGTCGATCGAATCATTTTGTTCAAAATCTCCTGGTCGACCGAACCGCGTTAATTTGAAAAATCGCCTATCCCGGTCAACCGACCATTTAGTTCAATTTTCTCCTGGTCGACCGAATCTCAAAAAATTGCCCTTGACACATATATACGGTCGACCGAGCCTTCAGTTCAAAATCCCCCTGGTCGACCGAACCATTTGAGTCCTGGTCGACCGAAACAATTCTGGTCGACCAAACCTCTCGGGTTGCCCCATAATTTTTACCGTGGTTAATATTTTTAAATGGGGTTAACTTGGTTAAAATATAATAAAACTTTCCTAATAATCCCATATGTGTCCTTAACGGTTATATTTTAAGGGTAGTCTATATATACCCCCTCATTTGGAATAATTAGTAAGGAGATTAGCAAATATAATTAGCCAAAATCCTCTCAATCTCAAAAAGCTCATATTTCATATTCAAGCTTTAAACTCCTACTCTTACTCATTTATATTGCAAATACCTCCTTGTAAGAGTATTTTTGTGCTTATCTCACCTAGCTTAAACTCTCTTTTGGTTGTTTTATTTGTGATCTATATTTCATAGAGAGTAAGCTACAAGTTTTCCTAGGGGGCTTCATAAATAAGCCTTCCATAGGAAAACTCCCTTGGGCTTTTGAGTTTTGCATTTTCATTGCGACACTCAATAATTCATATTGAGTTTTGGTTGCGAAAAATATTTTATAAATCGTTTTTCAAATATCTCTTGTGATTTATCTTGAGAAAAATATTCTGAGATATTTGCTTGCATGCTGAAGATCTTTGTTACTATACTTTTTGATTGAGAATATCTTCTTAATACAAAGATCAAATAAATATTTTTGCAAACCATCTTTGAATATTTCTTGTGGTTTATATTGAGAAATATTATTTGTTGAGATATTTAATGGGTGCTTGTGATCTTTGTTTGTGCATTGTGATTAAAATATTATTTTGACACAAAGATCATACCATTTACACTCTCACACACTGATTGTTTTATTTGCATAAATATTTGAGAGTAAACACTTAGACTACATCGAGCTTATCAAATCCTATCTTTTGGTAGTGTATTGATTATACTATGCGTAACTGGGTACATATCTGCTTTACATGAAAGCACAATCACTGTACCATTTGATTGTATTTCAAATACTGTTGTATTTCCAGGCACGGGCCTGAAGAGGGAGACTAGCCCTGGAATAGTCTCGGATTGGCTTAGACCCGGTTAGGAAAGTTAGGTGCGTCGTCCTGTTAAGGCGTGTAGGTTGAGGTCAGCCCTGTGCTAATTGACCTGGTTGTTTAGGTGCCTCTCCACCCGTTAAGTGAGCCTATAGTGGTAATCCTTGTGCTTGTTGGCCAAGGTGGGGACGTAGGCAATTTGGCCGAACCTCGATAACATTTCTGGGTGTCGTCTCTTTTATTGCTTTATTGTGCATGCTTGGTCAAACATTTATTGCAGTTTAAAATTTCATTGTATATTTACATTGATTTATTTTACATGCACTAGATTGACCTTAAACTTGTGTAATACTGTTGTTAGTGGTTTGACCTAAGGCAATAAATTTTAAAATACCAATTCACCCCCCCTCTTTGGATTGCACCAAAGCTAACAGTTATAACCCTTCTTGGTATTTTTTTCATTGACGAGACACGTGATGCACAACGAACCCAATAAAGAGTTCGTCGACGAGACCAGACGGTTCGTTGACGAATCCTACTTAATTCCCTTTTTGAATTTCCTTTTTCCTTCCACTTATTTTCCTCTCTCTTAATTATTGAATGGTCATTATTTCCCGGGTCTCTACACTCCGACTCCCAAGACTGACCCACAAACATGGCCATACCCCTTTCAATCATATCAGTCCCTCCCATCATGATCAATGCCTAACCAACCAAGGCCACTCTAGGCTCTTCAACCACGGCAAGCTCGACCTCCACTCTCTCCCCACCGGCTTTAATACTTGCAGGAAACAGTGCCTGCTCATGACGCAACATTAGCCAAACCTTTGATGATTTCATTTGATTCGAATTCTGAGTAAAATCAATACAACTGTGTCACGTAATATTGAGTCTTGTAATATGCCTCTACGGCATTGGGTCGTTTTCTTTCTTACTCTTGCACGAGTCAACCATGTTTTGAAGTTGTTGTCATGCTTGCACTACATTATATTTGTAATGCCTCGACCCCCTACGTGGGCCCGAAGTGCTACTAATCCATTCATTTACCTGATAATCCACATTCTAATATCATTTATGCAATGGAAAACATAACTATAATCTTCCAACAAATATAATACCAGAGTTTTCTACATCCCTCTACATTCGAACATAAATCATACATCCACATGTATTCATATATATACATATCTCCAAAACATAACCTACACTTCCAGTATTCACAAACAACAATATGTTTCTCAGAAAACTTAAATCATAGAACAAAAACATAAATTTATACATCTAAAAAAATTAACATAAAAATATACTCTTTTCTCTTTCTATTTCCCAAAAATGCTACAAAACTTCGAGCTTTCTAAGCTCGATCTCGAGAAAATGCTGAAAAAGATAAATTCATATTCAGGTGAGACACATCTCAGTAAGTGAAGAAACAATATATTAAAACAGTGTGTGACTAACATGAGTTTATATAACAACATAATATTTAACATTTGAAAATCGTTAACATAATTTCTGAAATCATTCTCTGAACCTAAACAATCACATTCAAAAGATTTAACCCATGAGATAACCCAAGGATAGGGGTGATTACCCGCTCATACAAGTAGCATCCCTCTGCTCTGATACATTTCGCAACTTGACGGTCACAATTGAAGCATACCAAGGCACTCACCTTACTCAGTAAGCCCTTAAGTATTAATTGATCTCGTACTCAAACAAGTCATACAAAAGTTTATCGGTGAAAACTCCCAAGAATAGGGAAATCTACCTGCCCATACAAGTACTTTCCCTCTACCTTAGCACGTTATGCAGCCTACTGCTACACTTGATACAACTAATGCACTTGCCTTTCTCAGCAAGCCCTCAGGCGAAGAGTATACATCGCCCAATCGTAACATGTTCTACGAGCATAGATACTTCAAATATCTAAATACATTATTCTTTCAGTCATTATTCAACCATTCACCTACGTTCATGTTCATAACTTTAACATTTCATTTCATTTCACTTTAAGTGACTCTTTCCCATTTTACATTGTTCACATTTCACATTTCATTTCCGTTTCATTCATTTCTATTTTCATTTCATTTCATTACATACCCAACATCTTTTAGCTGTTTTACCTAACATCTTTTAGCTATTTTACCCAACATCTTTTAGCTATTTTACCCAACATTTTTCAGCTATATTACCCAACTTCTTTCAACTGTTTTATCCAGCAACTTTCAGCTATTTTACCCAACATCTTTCAGTTGTTTTACCTAACATTTTTCATTTTTACCTAGATCTTTCAATTGTTGCATTAACACACACAAGTAGCATAGTTCATATCATATTTCATTCTCAATGCATTACTTACTTAACCTACATCTCATACATTTAACATATATTTGCACAGAACTTACATTTATTCATGCTATATAATTTAGCAATAAAATTCATACACTGCCTGTAAAATAAGTCAACGAACATTTAATATTTATATACTAAAAATACCTTTCATTTCTTACATAATTATCCTAAAAATATTTTCCACTTTCATCAGTTCATTTTCGCATATACGTATCTAATAAACAACCCTAAACTCGGAAAAACATAATTTAAATGGTTGTCATTTTAAACCTATACAGAAACATATACACGTATATTTAACACAATTTATTTTCCATTAAATTCATAAAAATTCTAGTTTAATAAATATTTTTCCCCTTACCTGGTTTCTTGAATTACGCCAACAAGGACCCCGAAAAGATACCTACGACGCTCACCCGGGTCCTGAAATAAAAATTCTAATTCCATTAAATTAACTCTAAATAAAATATTATTTTAATATTTTCTAGGTCCTTAAATACCAAATAAACAGTTATACCCTCAAATATAACCAATTTTCCAAATTTCTTAAATCTCACTCACGCTTTGGAGTGGGGCCTAGAAAACCAAAATTGGAAATTTAGTCATGTCAAAATGATGACGATCACGACTAGGACCCCGTGGTGGTGCCTGATCGTCGATTTAACAGCAGATTCAATGAGAAATTTAGAAAGTAGGGGAAAATTGCCTTACCTCAGGAATAGTGCCTACGCCACTCCCACGACAAATCCACTCCAGTAGAAATGTCGGTGACGACGAGTAGAGCCCAACGATATTTTTGGATTTTCGATTGGCCGGATATCGGAGACGAAATTAAGGAAAATGGGAGAGATGGAGACAGAGAGGCGAGAGAGCGAAGGAGACTGAAGAGACAAATGCTTCTTATTTCTTCCTCAGGAAGTTTTTACCTCCTAAATAATAATATATATTATTATATTATTAAATCTAATATATATATACACATATATATCTATACTTCAACTTATATAAAAATATTATAATAAACTTATATATATATATATATATATCTTTATTCCAATTTTTTTTACTAATTTTATTTAATTATTTATTTAAAATATTTAATAAATAAATAAATTAATTAATAATTACTCTTAATTTAAAAAAAAAAACAATTTTCTGGGTTATTACAGTATTAATTGGGATATGAATGAAATGAACATAGTACTTTTGACTAATATCTGTCTTTTGTGCTACAGTGTCTTCTTGCTTGCATGTTCTTTTGGTTATTATATTTCTCTGGGCATTGCTTGTTCTTACTAGCACCATGCTCCGTCCTATCCTTTGCCCGGGTTCTATTTTCTTTTTACACTTCAGTGAGGACACTGAAGTTCTAAGTTGGGGCTAAGGGAAAGTACATTGCATGACATTATTTCATGCACAAAGACACATTTCTTTAAACCTTTTGCACACAAATTCCATGGAATCATGTTAACATATTTTACTCCTTCTACATACACCCATATAATCTAAGGTTACATGCATAAACTTCCTTTTTATATGGTTTCACTATGCTCACTAACTATGTAGTTAAAATCAGTTGTATTAAATTTGCATAATATGGCAAACAACTTCACATTGCTCTAGGTAGTTGACTAAGAGGTTTGATTGGGTTAATATGTAAACTCTTGTAGGTACATGGTACTTCATGGGGCTAAGAACACACTCACACATGATTTTTAACACTGAGGGTCCTCTGAGAGTATTGAGAGAACAACCGTGGTGACTATGACACTTTGTGAGGTATTTGAGCCATTCACTCATTTCTCGAGTTTTTGGCGTCAAAAATTCTGAGTTTATAAAACTTAACTATCCTCCTTCTACTGAATTTAGGTCTTGTAGCTTACTCAATGCATAAAGGTCAAGCCACCCTTAGAAACTGACTTTTCCATGGCCTCCTTTCGAGCTACACTCCCATTGGAAACATTAAGACAAGATAAGAACATGATGATTGTCTTAGCTGATCATGTAAAGAAGAAAATAAAATGAGAAAGAAATTAAAATATGAGTAGAAAAAAAAAAAAATTTGTACACCTGCCCTGATTAAAGATAAAAAGATCAAGCTAAGGATACGACATTATAAGTCTGCACGTATGAAGAATCTTCTAATCAATGCATCTGCTAAGTTCACGCAAGTCTAGAAATAAATTTCTCTAGGGTGGTCTTGAATTAATGTGGCGAGTAAGTGAGAAGATGTTAGGGTAAAGGATCCAACACCTCAACAAAGGATAGATTCCTTTCTTATAAGACTAGTCACTCCACACTTCTAGCATCAGTTTTTCAAATATGTGAGACATTTGATCATGACACCCCTCCTCATAAATGAGAGTGAAGTCATCTTCCTAAGTGATTTTTGAGGGGATGAACCAGTGAGGCGAAGTCAATACGTTTGTTCGGTAGGTGCCTTCAAGCATTCTGAGTGAGACAAATCATACATTGTACACGTGCCCTGTGAGGTGGCCTATTCATACTTGGATTTGCATGCTAATATTAACTTTGAATTATAATAATGAGTTAATTTTCTGTGAGTTGTATCTTGAATGGTTGTGTTGTGTCAAGTTTTACATAATTGAAATGCTGCAGAGTGTGTGTATAATGTAGTCATGTATGAAGTCATTTGTATGTAATAAGGTTATATTACATGTGTTTCCATTTTTTTTTTTCACTATAATGGTGTTTGTGGAAATCGCCTTGGAAACCCTCACAAGACTAGAACTCGTCCATTAGGATCAACCTAGGGGTTTAAAACCTTATTACATATGGTAAATGCAATCATGTTTTCCACGAAAGAGGATATAGGCAGGATTTGGTAGTTTTTGTAGATTTTGCATTGTTCGAGGACTAGCAAAGTGTAAGTTGGGGGTTGTGATGAATCCCTAAAATATATGACTTTAGACCCTAATTTACCTATGCTTATTTCATTTTATTATGTATTTACCCAGAGTTATCATTGTTTAGAGCTATGCAAAGTTTGTTTGTCTTTTTAGAAAAAAACATGAAAAAACCATGGAGTTAAGCATTACAAGAAGCCAAGGAGAATTTGGAGGACTCAAAACTCGAATTCAGATCGTTAACCAAGCTCTAGAAGCTTCAAAACGTAAATGGACAAGAAGATGATCCTCGACCATGTCGTGCAACCAGCAAATCACAGGGGTGATGTGGTCTTCCACTACAAACTCTAAGGTTCAGACTGAGATCGAATTGTTGCAAGGTTCGACCAAGTTCTTAACCAAGTGACCCATTAGGGCAACCACGTTGAGATGCTGAGATAGAACTAAAATTTTGAAGTACCAAGAGTCGCGATGAAGTGTCCAACCAAGAAACCTTCAGGGGCGACTATGTCGAGATACTGAGATTTCCTAAAGATCAAGATACTGCAAGTTTTGAACATTAACTCGACCATCGAGACCCTAAGGTGCGATGAAGTCAAAGGCATTGGATATTTGAATTCCTAACTTCGCGCAAGTCTTGAACAGGGTGCACACAAGAATGACAAAGGAGTGACTTGGTTGACAGCGACGATCTGCCACACGAGATCTTCTCCAAACCTTCCTAAATTGCAAAACAAACTTTGTAAACCCTAGAGCCTATAAATAATTGCTATGAACACAAGCTCTGGATTCCTCATTGGCCTCTCTTAGGTTAGTGAAAGACTTAAGATGTTATTGAGAGTCAAGATAAATTAGGAGTAGCATAGTTTTCAATTCCTATTTTGGTGTGTGCATAAAGTATTCGTCAGCTTTAAGAATCGGCGGCGTTCGTGTGCTATTCGTGTATATTACACGATCACTTCATTTTTAATTCTCGATGTTAGTGACATACGTTTTAAATAATAAAGGGATGATCTTTTTACTTTTGCATTCATTTACATGCTTTTGTTTACTACTTTCCATTTACCTGTTGTGTGTTTGATGAAGGATTGTAGATAAGGATAAGCACTTCTACGTATTAGTCAGAGGGAAATAGACAGCTAAGGAACCGTGGAGGTGTTCATTCATCATTGAGACAAGGTATACTCTGGTTCCTGATCGTGCTCCAGACGGTTGGTGCACCCTTGCTACCCTGTGCCCTTGATCGCCCCTCTCCTGCTTTGGCCTACTTGGGTTAGTACTTCTATGGAAGTCTAGAAGAATATAAATAGAGGAATGGCATCTAGTGTTTGATTCGGACCATAGCATTACTTTATAGGAGTAGGGTAACTCTTAAATTTACTTGTTTTCCCATAGTGTAGATTTACTTGCTTTCATTTAATCGCTTTCTAGTAGTTAGAAACATCTACCATTGCAAAACATCACCTTTTATCTCTTTTTCATAACAAGGCTACAATAAACTAACTTGGAAGTGGTTTACTAACTGTACTTCAAGTCCCTATGGATCGATAACCGACTTACTCACTTTCTACTGAACTTGGGATACTTAGGTTTATAAATATTATTTTTGGTAGTTAAGGACCCAAGCCTTGGCGAGCCTACCAACTACTGTGTAAACTCTTGTATTTACACAGTACTTCATGAGGTTAAAACACGCCTATACATGATTTGTAGCACTTAGGGTTCTTTGAGAGAATTGAGAAAACACCCGTGGTGACTATGACACCTTGAGAGGCACTGTTGAGCCGTTTGTTCATTTCTCGAGTTATTGACGTCAAACTCTGAGTTTATAAAACTCAACCTTCCTTGTTTTTCTAGAACTCCTTTGCCAACTAGCCTTTGTTTTTGCATTTTCTAGCCTAGAGGTGACATCAAGCAGGGAGATATAAATCTAAGTCTTGTAGCCTACTCAAGACATGAAGGTTAAGCCACCTTTAGAGATAGACTTTTTCCATGGACTCCTGTTCGAGCTACATTCCCATTAGAGATATGAAGACAATATAAGAGTGTAATGGGAGTATTAGGTGACCAGGCAAAGAAAAAAAATAATGAGCAGAGGAAATGAAAAAAAAAATATTCACCTGCTCCAAACAAATATAAAGAGGTTAAGGTAAGGACACAACACCACAATTCTACACGTATGAAGAATCTTTTGCTAACCAATGCACTTTCTGAATTCACGCTTAGTCTTGGAATAAGTTCATCTAGGATGATCTTAATTGAATTTGGCGAGTAAGTGAGAAGATGTTAGGGTGAAGGACCCAACACCTCAGTAAAGGCTAGATTCCTTTCCTAAAAGACTAGTCCACTCCACATTTTTAGCGTTCATTCTTCAAATATGTTGGACATTTGATTATGACACTTTTCCTCACATATAAGAGTGAACCCATTTTATTGAGTGCATTTTGAGGGAATAAACCAATTAGGACGAGTCAAGACGACCGTTCTGTAGGAGTCCCAGGGCACTCTGAGTGAGACAAATCATATACCTTACACATGCCTTGTGAAGTGGCTTATTTATACCTTAATTTACATGCTAATATTAACTCTAAATTATAATCATGAGTTGATTCTTTATGAGTTATGTCATGAGATGGTTGTGTATTGTTGAGACTTGCATGATTGAATTTCTGCGGAGTGTGTGTATAGTAGAGTTATGTATAAAGGAACCTGTATGTAATAAGGTTATATCTTTTTATGTAAAATGGTATGATTGTGATGCATGTGTTCTCATCTTTTTTTCACTAAACTGGTGTTTGTGGGTATCGCCTTGAAAACCCTCACAAGACTAGAACTCGTCCACCAGGATCAACCTAGGGAATTAAACCCTTGTTGCATATGGTAAATGCAACAGTGTTTCCCATGAAAGAGGAGGTAGATAGGCTTGTAGATTTTTTTAGATTTTTCTTTGCTCGAGGACTAGCAAAGTGTAAGTTGGGGGTTGTGATGAGTTCCTAAAATGCATGATTTTAGACCCTCGTTTACCTTTGCTTATTCTAACTTTATTATTTATTTACCCATTGTTATCATTGTTCGAAGCTATGCAAGGTTTTGTTCGTCTTTTTAGGAAATAAAGGTTAAAACCAAGGAGTTAGGCATATAAGATGCTAAAGGAATATCAGGAGTACACAAAGCTAAAATTTAGAAGTTTAGCCAAGCTCCCAAAGCCTAAGATCATCAAAGAAAAGGGAGTCTTTGTCCGACCAAGTGGCGCAACCAGCAACATGCAGGGGCGACTTAGTCTTCCACTACAAACTTCGAAGTTTAGATTGAGATCAAAATGCTGCAAGGGTCGACCAAGTGATTGACCATGTGAACCTCCAGGGCAACCATGTAGAGATATTGAGACAAAATTGAGAGCATAATTACCTAGAGTCTCGATAAAGTGGTCGACCAAAAGACCTTGAGGGGTGACTATGTCGAGTTCTTGAGATTTCCTAAAGATCCTATAAGTATCGACCATTAACTCGACCAGTAAGACTTTAAGGCACGATGTAGTTGAATACATCGAAGATTTGAATTCCTGATTTCCCGGGAGTGTCGACCAGGGCGCACACAAGGGAAGCAGGGGAGCGACTTGGTCGATAGTGATGATCTTCTACGTGAGATTTGCTGCAAACTTTCCTAAATTGTGAAAGAAACCTTGTAAACCCTAGAGCCTATAATTATTTTCTACAAACACGAGCTCTGGGCTCTCTGAGGTTAGTGACACACTTAGATGTTATTAAGAGCCAAGTTAGATTAGGAGTAGTGTGCATTTCTAGATTGTGCAAGGTGTATTCGATGGCCTGTGACAACTGGAAGAGCTCTTCTCTTTTCTAGTGTATATTACATGATCATTCAGTTGTATTTTTTGGCATTAGTGACAAACATTCTGATTGCAAAGGGATGATCTTTTTACATGCATTCTCTTTATTGCTTTCATTTACTGCTTTCACTTATTGTTTGGATGGTGATGATGTTTAGTGACAAGATTAGCACCTCTATTGCTTCAGTCAGGTACACGTATTAGTCTATAGTCTCCCATTGAAGTTCTCATAGTCATTGTGATAGAGTATACTCCGGTTCCTGGCCGTGCTCCGGATGGCTGGTGCACCCTTGCTACTCTATGCCATCAAACGACTCCTTGAATTATTTATCCAGGTTCCGATTAGTTTAGTATAGTAAACTCATTGAACTTAGATTACGCAAAACAACATCCTAAACTATACTCATGTCTAAATACTGCTTTGTAGGAGTAGGGTTAACTTAGATTTACTTGCTTTCTTTAATCACTTTCCAGTAGTTGGTTAGATTTCACTCATTGAAAAATACCACCTTTTACTTCTCTTTTATACAAGGCTATAGTAAAGTAATTTGGAAGTAGCTTAATAACTGTGCTCTAAATCCCTGAGGATCAACACCTAACTTCCCCACTTTCTACTGAACTTGGGATTGTTAGGTAGTATAAATTTTATCTTTGGTAGTTAAAGACCCAAGCCTTGGTGAGCCTACTAACTTTGAATACTTTCCACTCATAATCACTTATGAATACTCTTCTAAACTCATTATTGATTTATTATTTAAGAGTATTTATTCAAACTCCCTTCATTAGTTCCCAAATATAAATCAAATCAATCAAAGCTTCATATCCTCAAAATGGTGTTGAATGGCTCAGATGATTGCAATAGGTTTCAATCTAGATGAAGGTACAAATTTCAAAGAGATCTATGCATGAGCAGTTAAAATGGAAAGTCATTTGAACCTGTGCCTCTTACATGCTGGAAAGAACCAAAAATAGGCTTACTTATTTGAAGGAATATCATTTGAGGCTTTTTGGTCCCTTAAGCCTAAGTGTTCAAAGAAAAATTCTAGTTATTGAAAATTGAAAGCATGATGGTGGTAATGTTTAGGCTGCATTGTTGTGGTGGAGCAACAATTTTAAAATTCTTCTAATAAACACTTTATGTTATTGTGCTTATTTTCGAAACATCATCTTATTATGGTTATATTTTATGCCTTTTTGTAAACTGCACTACAACTTACTGTCCATATTTTGTTGAATGATTACTTATATCTTATGGATAGTTAATCCTTTTCTATTTTGGCATAAACTGCATTTGAGACATACTGGTTATAATTGATACCATCTGCATGGTTGATGCAGAATGCATGCCATAGAAAAATTTAGGATACTTGCATGCCATTTGCATGGCTGATGCAGAACGATGTTAATGCATGCTAGTTGAAATGTAATATGCATGTGACTATATATGATACTACATGATGAACTTTTTGTGAAGGTTGATGGTATGATAAATGGGTTGATAAATGAACTTCATCCTTATTCAAAAATGCTTTTGTGTGTGCATGAGAACATACAGGGGAGCATGAGCTCCACCCGTAGATAAAAAGCATTAAATTAACTACCTTAAGGACTCATATGCATCATTTTTATTTTTCTTTTTGAGTATTGAGGCTCTTCTAAAAACTCTGAACATCATATCCTACTTTTCTAGCTCCATGAATAGATATGGATTGTTCTCAGGTTTAGGAACACTATATTGTGCCTTAATATCTGTTTTCGGATGCATTTGTGTTCTATAGAAATGATTACACTGGTTGCATGTTAAAAAAGGATTAATCAACATCCAGTATATTTTTTTTTTGAAGGAATTAATATGGTTGCTTATACTTGTTAGCACTCTAAATGAAATTAATCTTTGTAAAGTATAAGTGATTCATTTCATCTAAGCTACCATTTATATCAAAAGGGAGAGCTTTTGAAAGTAAAATTCTATCTTTTTACGCTCACCCATCTCTTGGCTTAGATTTATAGCTTACTGTGGCATATGTTTCTCAATGCATAATGTCTTGTTTCTAGCTCACAGTAAATCTTAAGAGAAAATATGATGCTTATGCACAATTGTTCTAGGTTTCACCATATGATCTAGTATTAAATTTTCTGATATTTTTAGGATCCATATGGCTGCTTTTTCGAGTTAAAAATATGAAATGTTCTTAAATGCTTACCAAAAAATTATTAGCTTGCTTGAATCTTTGTGTAAAATGTTTATATATAGCAAGTGTTGCCCCTAATACTTATTGATGATATAAAAAGGGGAAATTATTTTTCACAAAATAACTTTTTGCAAGAAAAGTTAAAAAAACTTTTTGTCATGAAATTTATAAATCTTTAAGGGTTTTGTTGATGAGAATAAGTTTAGCCCTTTTGCTTATGACAAAAAGGGGAGAGAGTTCATGAGCAAAATTGCTTGTGCTTTATTGCAATAACTATATGCATATTAAGCCGAAATTCCAAAATTTATCAACTTGAAATATTTTCAATGTCTTCTTTCAAGATATGCTTGAATTACACTGTCTATTTTGAAATTATGCATTTTGTAAAAGGGAGCCTTATCAGGCTGACCTCATTTTTGCTTTTGTATTTGTTATCATCAAAAAGGGGGGAGATTATTGAGTTTTTGAGTCCGATCCTTGTTTTGATAATGACAAATTGTAAGAATTGCATTTGTACATTTAGTGTATGAATAGACTTACATTTCATAAGGCACAAATGGTATTTACGGTATAGTAGCCATGAGGCTCTTAAAGCTCACACCACCTGGCATATTTCATGGAATTTTGAAGAGCAAAGAGCGAAGACTTTTATTTTATTTCAGTTGTAATGCATTTGGATTTATTTGTACATGCATGCCTCACATGATTTGATTAAAGCTCAATAAAAGCCATAGAGTATCATTAAGGAATCAATCTTTTTACGAAAAACCTTTTACTTAAAAAGTCAAATTTATACAAAAAGGTTTGAATTGTTTTTTAGGTCAAAAGAGGGCCAAATTTTCCTTTTTGTAAAGGTCCAGTCGACCAACCTTGCAAGCCTAGTGGACCAAACTGACCCAATGGCTAGATATTGTTTTTGAATAGGGCCAGTTGACCCGATGATTAAGCCTAGTCAACCGAACCTAACGTATGGCCATAAATTTGTTTTTTAATAGAGCCCAGTCCACTGGACCTATAAGCCCAGTCGAACGACCTTCAAGAAATGATGATTTGGCCGATCGGATCATATGCTTATTCGACCGAACTACGCGAAAAAAGGATTTTCGCCCTTGGGCTAGTCGACCAGACCTCGGGCCAGTTAACTAAAACTCTCGAGTTGAGCCATTTTTGAGCTCCCAACGGCCATAAAATTCAAAATTATAATATTAAAATATTTCCAACGGCCATAAAATGGTCATATTTCAAAATTACCCATAAATACCTTGCCCAAAGCTCATTAAACAACTTTTGCCAATATATTTTCATACTCTAACATTTGTTGGCATTCTATTTACTCCTTTTTTTCTAAAATCAAAGAGCATTTTCCTCTCTTCTACTCTCTTCATTTTATAAACCCATTTTGAGAGAGAAACCCTAGGTTCTCCTATACACTTTATTTGAAAATACTTTTGAAGAAATCTTTTATTGCTCTTGAATCTTTGAGAAAGAATTTACTAGACATACATCTTTTACATCAAATATCAATTATTATCATCTACTCTCTTTATTGAAAATATCTTTTGGAGAGCAAAACCCTAGTTCTCCAAATTATATTTATTGCAAAAATCTTTTGTGGGGTAATCATTTATTGGGTTTGAGTCTTTGAGCAATTTTTTGTTATACACATTTTACTCAAAGATCATTTACTCTCATATATTGCAAATTCTTCTTAAGAGAAACACATATACTCTATTAAGCTTTCAATCTTATATTGTGAGAGTGCATTAGATTTTCAATTATACAAATTGGCTTGTGAGAAGCATTTTCTTGTACGCAAATTTTTATTCTTCTTTGTATCCCTATGGTTTGGGTAGTGAACTGTGCCAGACGTGAGGGTATCGTCTAGAGAGGTAGCTCGGCCTAGAAGGAGTGGACCAAGTGTGGGGTATCGCTTGGAGAGGGGGGCTCCACCCTATGTGAGGGAGTATGTAATGGGGGGCTCCACCCTATTTGAAGGAGTGTGTATAAGGTAGCTCTGCCTTATTTGAAGGAGCGGGTAGTGGAATCCTTAAGTGGTTTTCCCATGGCGAGGATGTAGGCGGGGATAGCCAAACCTCATTAAAAATCCGGTGTTTGTTTCTCTCTCCCTACACTACTCACATTTCCGCACCTGCATGTTTATATTTATTTTGTGGTAATTATTGTGAATGCTTTAAATATTGTCTTGTGATTGGTTAAGAAACCCTAAGATAGAAATATTGTGCATGCTTAAATATTTATAGTTTTGTGATCATTTAATCAAGCATAAAATTAAAAGGGAGTTGTGTATTAAACCAAGGGCAAAAAGTGACCTAGATTTTTTAAATATCCAATTCATCCCCCCCCCCCCCTCTCTTGGGAATACACCATAACTTACACTCTATTTAGTAAATCACCCAAGGTCATGGAATGTAACAAAGCTTGCGTGCATGGGAATAAGGATAGAATTTGAAGTTTGACTATCAAAAGACATTAACAATTTCAATCACAATAGTTAATTTGAGACAACCACATGGTCTTACTCTAATTCAAAACCATTATAGTGACGCATTCACATTATTACACTTTAAAAGGTACATATTTTCTTATTTAGCAAGGACCTCGATAATAGGTAGCCATTTCTAGTGCTCAAATGTACAATGGCATCTTTCACGCTACTACACTTTAAAAGGCACCTACTTTCTCATTTTGTTAGGACCCCGATAATAGGTAGCCCTTTCCAATACACAATTGTTTCCCTCTTTTTATTTCTTTATTTCTTTTTCCCTTTTCTCTCTCTGTTTTTCTTTTCTTTTTGCAATTGATCCCTGGCTTGTTTCTCATTTTCATTTGTTTCAATTTTTTTTCTAAGCTATTAGGATATGGTTCATTAAGGTCCCAAATAACTAAATTGTACATTAACCAATAACGACCTAAGGTAGTCTTTCAAAGTATTATGACCTGTGTTGTGTGTTTTAGAAAAAACTTTTAACATCCTTCCACTGATTGAAACAAATTGAAATGGATAAATTTTTATTTTGATTTAAACTCTGATTTGAACTACATCCTAGATGTTCCATGTCCTCAAAAGAAAAAAAAAATTACCATGTAAAGTTCACTAATACGGAATTTAATATGCTCTAAGCACAATACTAGCACTTTCCCAAAATGGTCCAAACTATCTAACGTATGCAAACATCAGATTAAACCTCTATTATATGGCAGCACACAACTGCATATACAAATGCTCTCCTCCCAACGAAAGTGAAGCATTGTCCTTAATGATTGAAAGGAAAAGCAAAAGAATGATACTGAGGGAAGTAGAAGAGTACCTGGGTAGAGAAGTAAGGGACAAAGAAAAAAATTGAAAAAAAAAAATGTAGATGCAAACAAACTAAAATTAAAACAAAATAAAGCAAAATGAAAATAAAGGAAAGTAAAGCATCATAGTATGTTTAGGGGAGGCTTGAGAGGAATTTCATCTGATGGATGTAGGTTTATGGGTTGATATGGTGGGTCTCCAAATTTGAGTCACCACAATGAGTCTGTTTTGTTACCTGCATATAAATTAGTCTCAAATAAATCAATGCTCTTCAAGGTATTAGACAAAACATGTTTAAATTGATTTTCTTGTTTTAACCATAAACGGTCTTTATCAAGCATGGATTCCAAGAAGTTCACTTCTCGAAGAACCAATCTTTGAGGAAAAGGTGTTGGAACAGTTTCCTTTGGTTCTTCAGAAACTTCAACATCAAAATTTTTACCTGGCTCTTTGACAGTGGAACTCTCACCATTCTGATCAGCTTCTTTATCTGGTGTACCAATCACCTTACCACTGCAGAGATTTGTTACGAAATTGCAATCCTTGATATTTACTCTAGTAAATGATGAAGGTTCCATGGCTGCAACCTACAAGTAGTTAATTGGGCTTGAGATGGGGATTCACCTTTCTCTAATGCGCTCGATGTTTTGTTCAACCTAGTCAAATTGGTCCTTATGTCATTGATGGCTTGAGAATTTTGAGCGTTGATCATATTTTGATTTGCCATGAATTTATGAAAGGTGGCAGCCATCTGAGCAACTGTATCATCCAGTGACTTCTTAAGAGGTTAAAAAGACTACTAATGTTGAGCCACTAGGTACTACTTAAATGTTGCCTGAGTAGATGAAGCTAGCTAGCTTGATTGTCCTAAATCAATTCTCCATGAAAAATTAGAGTGATTCCACCACGTTGGAGAATAAGTATTTGAGATTGGCAGATTCTGAGGTCGATCCACCCAACTTACATTTTGAGGTTGCTCTGTACCATTCTCCTTTTCCATATCCATAGCATCCAATCTTCTAGTGATTGCAGCCAGACGTGCCTGAACATTAACTTCATCTTTCAGTTCATATTGCCCTCCATCAGGAATTGTTCTCAATAGTTGAGCTGCAATTGGATTTCTGTCAATACTTATAGTCCACTGCTAAGAATTTTTAGCTAAATAATCCTGAAAACCCAGTGCGCCATCATCCTCCTTATTGAAAAAAATCTCCTAAACACATAGTATGTATGAGCTGCTTCTATTTAGGAGTCAATGTAGTGTAGAAATCGTTAACCAGACACCCTGATTCAAATTCACGGTGGGGACACATGTTAACCAGCTCTTTAAATCTCTCCTAGCTTGCATGAAATGTCTCATCAACTCTCTACATGAATTGACTGATGTTCTTGCAAATATTGAGTTCTCTGTAAGGAAAAAAATTTATGCAAAAATTCTTTTTAAATGTTAGACCAACTAGCAATAGAATTTGGCCTAAGAGAATTAAACCACGTCTTAGCCTTGTCTTCCAATGAAAAAGTAAATAGATGCAATTTGATTGTCTCATTAGTCACAACTCTATTCATAAATGTAGTACATGCAAGCTCAAAATCAGTTAAATGCTTATATGAAATTGAGGTATCACATATATCATGTCATGTTTAATGTTAAAGTTATGTGCATTCTTAGGCAATATAATGCAAGTTATTTTTGTGGTTCATATGGGTTGCAGATAATCCTTAAGTGTCCTAGGAGCTTGTTCAGCCATGTTATTAGCAGGAAAATGATTTTCTAAATCAGTCTCATAACCATGATCAAAGCTAGAATTCAATTCAACACTTGAAAAACTACTATTAGGACTGTTATGCACGCAATGCAATCTATTTGTCTTGTCCCTAGCTCATGACATCAAATATGAGTGCCACAATTATTAAATGCTTCAAACAACTAAGATAGGACAAAATGCAAGAAAGAAAGAAAAACAAGAAACTAAAAACACTAATGATGCAAATAAGCAATACAAAATCTAAACAAATAAAACTAAAGAAAGAAATAACAAAAAAAAAAAAAAAACAGATAATAGGAAATTTCAGAACAAAGTGAATTGTTCCTCGGCAATGGCGCCAAAAACTTGACATGACACTAAAAACACATTAGAGATTAACTCCCAAATATAAGAGTATCAACAAATAGTAATTAAGCGAAGTCCCTAAGTCATCTCCACAAGAAATGGTGTATGTTTATTTCAAATTTAACTATTACCCAAAATGAAAGGAATTAAAACACCACAACTAACTAAAATGGTATTTGCAATGGAATGGAGTTTTCGCCATGATCTGGAGATGGTTCTTTTTCTTGATTTTGTATAAAATGGTAAGTTAACTAAATATAGTTACGTAACAAGTTCAAAAATTCACATGCCAATTGTTGGAATTGGTGTGATCCCAAGAGGGAAGTGAATTAGGTTTTAAAATATTTTGGCTAAATTAAACATTTGTCGATTCACCACAAATCATATCTCATTCAATGTAATAGCGTGTATGAAAAATGATGAAACTATACATTCAAACATACACGTGTGGCATATCTCATTTAACTCAAATGTTTGCATGCAAATAATTATAACTATAAATGAAACCATACACATGCCAAAATTCAAGTACGAAAATTTAAATGTGTGTGTGTGTGTGTGTGTGTGTGTGTGTGTGTGTGTGTGTGAGAGAGAGAGAGAGAGAGAGAGAGAGAGAGAGAGAGAGAACAATACAAGATTTGTTACCGAGGTTCAGCCAAACCAGCCTATGTCTCTACCTTGGGACTAACTCCCCAAGGATTACACTATCTCTGCTCACTTAAACAGGCGGAGCAGAAGTCATTACAACCTCTCCTTACGGGGAGAGGTAAACCCTAGCTCAATTGCAAGGTTGAGCCCAACTTGTCTCCCTTACGAGGCAAATACTCTCCAATTCAATTTCCCGGGCTGAATAGAACCGATCTCTCATTTACGGGGCTGAGACTCCCCAGTTCAAATAACGGATTGAACCCAGCCGATACAATAAAAACATTTTTTGTACATATTAATAGGCTTCTAAATACAAGCATGGATGTACACATTAAAAGATCAAATACGTGCTGACTCGTTCTGAGTTGTATTTCCAACTACAGAAGTGTCAAGTTGTATCAAGGATGAGTCCAGGATCGTATTCCACAGGGACCACTGCGTATCAAAGTATTTGTGAAAATTTAGTGAAATCTTGTTGCTGTAAAATGTGGTTTGAAAATCTTTTTGGTCTTTTATGATTTTGAAAACAGTGAACAAAATGGGAGGTATCTGAGAAAAATACTAAAATGTCACTGAACTTTTATCAAATTTCCAAAAATATAAACCTACTAACGCAACCAAACTAAATAGATTAACTGAAACAATTTACCAAACACTTGGGTTATACGTTCAACGTCTGTTTGCTTCCACCGTTTACTAATTTCCTAGGCCTTACTCCTCTTCTTGTTAATCCAATCAAGACATTAATGAGATGAAATTTTATTACTAAGGTTCGAGTAAACTTGCCACATCTGAACGAAAGAAAATGAAAACTCTCATTAAGCATCAACCAAATTTCATGTAAAAATTAGTTGACAAAATCTTAGATTAAATCAAGGTTTTGATGTGCCTAACGTCAACAACAAAACAAGAAATAAGAGCCAGCGATTTATCAACGATGCCTTTAATTTTTGGTTTTAACCAAATAAAAGTTTATCAATAATATCATAGGAGAACTAACAAACCATGGAAAGCAAACGACATTGACCCACTACCCGAGTTACAGACCTTAGCCCCTCATGCTTGCAATCCCAATTTTTCGAGTCAAATTAATTCCACAATAAACCATTGCAATAATAAAATAAAAGGCAACAACTTAAAGAACAATAAACTAGATGATGTATACTAATACTAAAAGAAAACTAATTATCCCACCCTATAATCATGCCCAACATTAGCTTAAATGTATACTAAATTAAACAACTTAAACTAGCCTTGAAGCATTCAAAATAACAAACTAAAAAGAACAAGAATTTAATTCATCCATAGACTACTCAAATAATAAAGTGAAGAAAAAAATATTCAATCTAATATTAAACTAGACAAAAAAAAAAAATGTATTGGAACAACCATAAAAAAAATATTAAACGAGAGAGAGAGAGAGAGAGAGAGAGAGAGAGAGAGAGAGAGAGAGAGAGAGAAGCAGGAGGCCATGAGGAGTTCTCCAACACAGCAGCTACAACTTCTATTCTTCCTCTTGCAGCAGCGCGCAGAGCAGACCCACGCAGCCCACACGGCTCCCTTGAAAACCTAAGAACCCCCCCCCCCTCCAAAACTAGTTACCTTCCTCCTTTTTTTAGCCCCTTTATTTGTATTTTCAAAGCATAAAAAAAATAAACACAAACTCACCCACACACCCAGCGCCCAACATTCAAATCAACTCATTTATTATTATTTTTTTCTACTTTCTTCTTTTTGTTAACACATAATCAGTTCTAAACTTTAAAAATTTTGAGCTAGTAAACATCCGTATCTCTCAAAGCTTAAAACACAAAAGTTGTAGAGATTTTTCTTAGCTTTCCCTAGAATTTTGAATCAGCTCATTCAGAGTTTGGACAAGAAAGTTATGCCCAAAATATGAAGTAGTATCGATTTTTGCTTCCAATGATTGCCTTGTGATAAAAAACACCAAAAATTCATAAATTACTCAATAAAATCCAAATGTTATAAATAGGACACAATGTTAATTTATTGAGGGTAATTAGGCATTTTAATTAAAAATATAATTCGTAATGCATGAATGAAAACACCTAATTACTCAATTTAAGCGCATAATCACATCCCCCCCCCCCCCTTCCCAAACTAACGTTTTTCTAGTATCTAGAAAATAACGTGAATGCATTCAAACTAGGGGAATAGCAACTAAGATTTTAATACTTATGAAAATTTCATGCCATGAAAATATGCTTACTAATTTTAGGAACACAGGACACAGATTAACCCAAGTTAAGTATCAATTAGAAAATTTATACACAATCTATTAACTCAACCAAGGTAATAGGGTGTAACACAGCTCATGTGTACAAGAAATGGTCAGAATTCCAAGATTGACTACCAGTAGGCATTAACAGTTTCAATCACAATAATTAGTCTAAGACAACCGCACGGTCTTACTCAAATTCAAAATCATTGTATTGACGACTTTCACAATATTACACTTTAAAAGGCACCCACTTTCTTGATTAGTTGGGACCCCGGTAGTAGGTAGTCATTTATAGTGCATAAATGTACAAAGGTGGCTTTTACGCTACTACGCTTTAAAAGGTATTTGCTTTTTGTTTAGTTAGGACCCCGGTAATAGGTAACCCTTTCCAATACACAATTGCTTTCCTCTTCTTCTTTTTTTTGATTATTTATTTATTTATTTATTTATTTTTTGCAATCAATCCCGTGCTTGTTTCTTATTTTCATTTGCTGCAAACTTTTTTTTTAAGTCATTAGGATATGGTTCATTAGAGTCACAAACAATTGAAGTGTATATTGACCAAAAATGGTCTAAAGTAGTCGTTCTAAGTTTTCTAACCTGTGTAGTGTGTATAGCAAGACTTTCAACCTTCTTCCCTTGGATGAAACTAAGTGAAATGGATAAAAATCTCTTTTGATTTAAACTTTTGATTGCACTACATCGTACATGTTCCATATCTTCAAGAAAAAAAAAATTGGCATTTAACGTTCACAAATGAGGAATTTAGCATGCTTTGAGCTCCATAATAGTATTTTCCCAAGGTAAACCAACATATGTTTAAAGCATGCAAACCACAAGGTAAATTCTTTTCCACCCCCCAACTAGAATGTAACATTGTCCTCAATGATGTAAGAGAAATGAAAGAATTTACCCAAGAGAGTAGTTAAAAGTAAAGCAAAACAACTGTAAAACAAACAAAGAAGTAAAGGAAAAAGTACAAGATAGAGGGAAAAAAAGTGCCTGAATAGCTTTGAAAAGAGTGAAATCCTAGGAAATAAGAAATAACAACTAAAGAACAAAGGAAAACAATGATAGAAATAAAAATATAAATTAAAAAAAGAAAAAAGAAAAGAAAATGAACTATACTAAGTGGGATCAAGCAAATGTAGAGTAGATTCCTTAGGTGCAAAGTTAGAAATAAAAGGCTTGAGTCTTTGACCATTAACCTTAAAAACATTACCATTGTGAGGATTTAGAATCTCTACAGCACCATGAGGAAAAACAATCTTCACCACAACAGGTCCACTCCACCGAGATCTTAACTTACTAGGAAACAAGTGCAGCCAAGAGTTGTACAATAACACCTGTTGGTCGGGCTCAAAAGTCTTACACTGAATGTGTTTGTCATGAAAGTTCTTCATTCTTTCCTCAGCTCATCCAATTCAGATAACTACAATTTTCTCACACAACCAGCGTCATCAATGTTAAAATTGCATTTTTTAATAGCCCAATACGCCCTATGTTCCAGCTCTACAGGAAAATGGCAAGCCTTACCATACACTAATTTATATGGAGACATGCCCAAAATGGTTTTAAAAGCTGTTCTGTAGGCCCACAAGTTATCAGACAATCTCAAAGACCAATCCTTCTTGTTTGGGTTAACAGTTTTCTCATGGATGTTTTGAATTTCCCTATTTGCTAATTCAGCTTATCAATTGGTTTGAGGATGGTAAGCAATAGAGATTTTGTTATGGATACCATACTTCTTCAATAAGGCTGAAACATGTTTGTGGCAAAAGTGCATGCCTTGATCACTAATTATGGCTTTAGGCATGCCAAACCTTGCAAAAATATTTTCTTACAAAAATTTTATAACCACTTGATAGTCATTAGTTTTGCAAGGAACTGCCTCAACCCACTTAGAAACATAATCAATAGAAAGCAAAATGAATAAATAGCCATAAGAAGAAGGAAATGGTCCCATGAAATCTATACCCCAACAATCAAAAATTTCAATCGCTAGTATAGGTTGCAAAGGCATCATGTTTCTCCTAATGATTCCCCCTAATTTTTGACAAGGTTCACAAGCTTTACAGAAACTCAAAGCATCCTTAAACATACTTGGCCAATAAAACCCACTTTGAAGAACTTTAGCCACTATTTTGTGGGCGCAAAAATGCCCACCACAAGCTTCTGTGTGGCAAAAATTTAAAACACCCGAAATTTCATTGTTAGGCACACACTTCCTAATGATCTGATATGAACAATATTTAAAGAGATAAAGATCATCGTAAAAGAAAGTCTTAGCTTTAGCCTTCAACCTTCTGATGTCCTGAGCATTCCAATGAGGTGGAGTTTTCCTTTCTTGGCTAGGGTTCAACAATGCAAAAATCACCACTAGGAATGAGTTATTTGGTCCAAGGTAGGTGTATTTTAGCTCCAGCGGTAGTGGCTTCAATTCTAGCACTGGTGTCTTCTCATTAGATGGTTGTGCTGGGGTTTGTATTGCCGATAGTGGTTCAAATTTGAGCTTCCATTGCATCTCAGTTGAATCACCTATAGAACAAAGAGAAGAAAAATGATCAGCGGACTCAGTTTAATCAATGGAGTCTTCTAAATCCTCCCACTGCTCATCACAATCATAATTTAACCAAGGAGTGTCTGCAATTAAGGATTTTGGTAAATTGACTTCTTGAATGTCTTCATGTTCTTGAGGTTGCCTGCATAAATTGAAGATATTTAGTTCTAAAGTCATATTTTCAAAACTCAATTTTAAAACACCACTCCTACAATTGATTATGGCATTAGAAGTTGCTAAAAATGGTCTTCCCAAAATCAAAGGTGGTGAAGAATTTGCGTGGGATGACACTTTCATATCAAAGACCACAAAATCCATAGGGTAATAAAATTTATCCACTTGGACCAAGACGTCCTCAACAATACCCTTAGGAATTTTTATGGATCTATCAACAAGTTGCAAAATAATGGATGTGGTGTTCAATTCCCCTAGCCCCAATTGTTCATACATACTACAAGGTAGCAAATTAACCCCCGCACCTAAGTCTAGCAAGGTCTGCCCTATCTTAGAGTTTCCAATGGCACATGAAATAGTAGGTGACCCAGGATCCTTGTACTTAGGTGGTGTGTGATTTTGAATAATGGCACTAACTTGCTTAGTGAGGAAGGCCTTTTTTGCACATTCAGTTTGCGTTTTATAGTGCATAAATCCTTAAGAAATTTAGCATAAGCATGAATTTGTTTTGTAGCATCTAGAAGTGGAATGTTAATCCTAACTTGCTTAAAAATTTCTAGTATTTCAGCATGCTTTTTATCCTTGTGCAAAGAAAGCAAACGTTGTGGAAACGGTGCAGGTATGGGACATGCATCATTATTTGAATTTAAAGAGCTTGACTCACCACTATCAAGAGGAGGGTTAGCATTTTTACCTGAACTTCCTACACAATGGGCGGGGTCACCCAAAACCTTACCATTCCTCAAAGTTGTAATAGCTTTCACTGATTTCACATTGCTTCCTTCTCTAGTATTCTGAGATGGTTAACTGTACCCTTGTGGATTGGGTTGGGGTTGAGCTAGAAATTTTCCTTTCTCCTGATTACTCAAAGTGGTGGTTACTCTAGTGAGAGTCCCTCTAATGTCATTGATGGCCTGGGAGTTCTGGTTGTTGATCGTGCTCTGACTCTACATAAATTGTTGCAAGCTAACAGTTAGCTATTGTATGGAGTCTTCCACTCCTCTTCTCTGCATTGGGGGCGGCTGATTTGGAAAATGAGGTGGTCCTAAGCCTTGGCCAGCTGATGCATAAGGATTATATTGACTTGGTCCCTACGTAGATGGCCCCACTTGGTCATTTTTCCAACTGAGATTTGGATGATTTCTCCAACTTGCATTGTAAGTATTAGAATAAGGTCCAAAAGAATTCTAAGAAACCATATGCACTGGGTTAGATTGATTAAGCAAAACTTCCTTAAAAGCAGGAATAGTTGGACATGCATCAGTCACATGTCTTGGATCCTCACTATGCTACATTTTTCAGAAGATTATGGTAAAACATGCATTTCATTTACCTTTTTAAGCTCGATGGAATCTAACCTCTTATAAATGAGTGCAAACCTAGCATTAAAATCATCAGCTTCTTTTAGTTGATATTTACCACCCCCACTAATACATTTTTTCTTTTTCAGATCTATCATACATATCAAAGACATTCCAACATTGGGCGTTTTCAGCCAAATAATCAAAATAGTCAAAAGCTTCTTCGGGCCCTTTATTGAAAAACTCACCATTGCACATTGTTTCTAGAAATTGTATCATCTTTGGTTGCAACCCCTCATAGAAAAAACCGATAACCCTCCAATTCTCATACCCATGGTGAGGACATGTATTTAAGAGCTCTTTGAAACATTCCCAACACTGATAAAATGTTTCCACATCCTTTTGGCAAAAATTCATGATTTTTCTTTTCAAAGCATTAGTTCTTTGCATGGGAAAAAATTTCTTTAAAAACTCAGTTTGCATTTCTTGCCAAGTCCTAATGGATCTTGGTTTTAAGGAATTCAACTAGGTTTTTGCCTTGTCTTTTAAAGAAAGTGGAAACAATTTCAGTCTTATTACCTCCTTAGTGCACGTTCTAGCCATGAATGTGGAACACACTTCTTCAAACTCTTTAATATGCAAATATGGGTTTTCAGATTCAATGTCATGAAAATGAGGTAACAATGGAATCATCCCAGGTTTAAAATTAAAAGCATTTGCATTCAAAGGTAGAATAATGCAGGATGGGGTGCTGGTCCTAACAGGTTGCAAATATTCTCTGAGGGTCCTATTAGGGTTCTCCCTATCATGATGTTCATTCTCAGCCATGATGCTATGAATGTCAGATGATGATTCAAGTGATTCAAGTGAAACAGATGCACTTGATGATAAGATGGATGAGTCTGTCCTAACCATTCTAAATGTGTTATCTCTAGGCCAACCAAACATACAAACTCAGTATAAATGAAATAAAACAAAAATAAAAGCAAATAGGTCAAAGAAGAGGAAGTAGATATCACCCATTCTATGAAGACGTTCACAGCTCTATAAACACACTCTCTAAAATCTGAGAAACACTTCGATGACACCAATTGGTCCCCAGGCCAAAAACTTGACTCATTCTGAGTTGTGCTTCCAAGTATAGAAGTGTCAAGTTGTATCAAGGATGAGTCCAGGATCATATTCCACAGGGACCACTGCGTATCAAAGTATTTGTGAAAGTTTAGTGAAATCATGTTGCTGTAAACTGTGGTTTGAAAATATTTTTGGTCATTTATGATTTTGAAAATAGTAAAAAAAATGGGAGGTATTTGAGAAAAATGCTAAAATGTGACTGAACTTTTATTCGAATTTCCAACAATATAAACCTACTAATGCAACCAAACTAAACAGATTAACTGAAACAATTTACCAAACACTCGGGTTACGGGTTCAAGGTCTGTTTGCTTCTACCGTTTACTAATTCCCTATGCCTTACTCCTCTTCTTGTTAATTCAATCAAGGCATTAATAAGATGAAATTTTATTACTAAAGTTCGAGTAAATTTGCCACATACGAAGGGAAGAAAATAAAAACTCTCATTAAGCATCAACCAAATTTCATGTAAAAATTAGTTGATGAAAATCTTAGATTAAATCAAGGTTTTGATGTGCCTAACGTCAACAACAAAATAAGAAATAAGAGTCAGCGATTTATCAACGATGCCTTCAATTTTTAGTTTTAACCAAATAAAAGTTTATCAATAATATCATAGGAGAACTAACAAACCATGGAAAGCAAACGACATTGACCCAAAACCCGAGTTACCGAACATAACCCCTCATGCTTGCAATCCCAATTTTTCAGGTCAAATTTCAACAATAAACAATTGCAATAATAAAATAAAAGACAACAACTTAAAGAACAATAAACTAGATGTATACTAATACTAAAAGAAAACTAATTAATCCACCCTATAATCATGCCCAACATTAGCTTAAATGTATACTAAATTAAACAACTTAAACTAGCCTTGAGGCATTCAAAATAACAAACTAAAAAAAGAATTTAATTCATCCATAGACTACTCAAATAATAAAGGGAAGAAAAAATATTCAATCTAATATTAAACTAGACAAAAAAATGTATTGGAACAACCATAAAAAAATATTAAACAAGAGAGAGAGAGAGAGAGAGAGAGAGAGAGAGAGAGAGAGAAAGAGAGAGAGAGAGAGAGAGAGAGAGAGAGAGGAAGAGGGAGGGAGGAGGCCGTGACGAGTTCTCCAACACAGCAGCTATGGCTGCTGTTCTTCCTCTTGCAGCAGTGCGCAGAGTAGGCCCACGCAGCCCACACGACTCCCTTGAAAACCTAAGAAGCCCCCCCTCCAAAACTAGTTATTTTCCCCCTTTTTTTAGCCCCTTTATTTGACTTTTCAAAGCATTGAAAAAAAAAAAAAAAACAGAAACTCACCCACTCACCCAGCACCTAGCACTCAAAAAAGAACGACCCGGCTGCATGGCTAGGTCAAATCAACTCATTCATTATTATTTTTTTTCTTCTTTCTTCTTTTTGTTAACACATAATCGATTCTAAACTTTCAAAGCCAAGTTTGACCTAGTAAACATCCGTATCTCTCCAAGCTCAAAACACAAAGATTGTAAAGCTCTTTTCCAGCTTTCTCCAAAATTTTGAATCGTCTCGATCGAAATTTGAATGAGAAAGTTAACGCCCAAAATACAACATAGTGTCTATTTTTGCTTCCAATGATTGCCCTATGATAAAAAACACTAAAAATTCATAAATTACTCAATAAAACCCAAATGTTATAAATATGATACAATGTTAATTTATTGAGGGTAATTAGGTATTTTAATTAAAAATATAATTCGTAATGCATGAATTAAAACACCTAATTACGCAATTTAAGCGCACAATTACACGCACTCTCTTATGATATGCAATAAAGCTCAACAGGGAAAGGGTATTTTTAAAAAAAAATAATCCAATCTTTGAAGAAAGATATATATGATAAAATACATCAAAGATTTGAACCCTAATAAAATACTCTCCCAAAAATATTTTTCAAATACAAAGAGGAGAACTTAGGTAATATTTTTGCAAAAACAAAGATGAGTGATCTTTGTTGTTGAGACTTCAAGGATCAAAATAAAATAAGTATTTCTCCAAAAAAGATTAACAATAAAAATTATTTGGAAAAATTAGGATTTATGCTCAAAAGTTGTTTTTCTAATAAACACAATCAAAATAAATGTGCAAACCAAATAAATACTCTCTTACAAAAGATTTCCCAAATAGTAATAAAGAGAGTTGGAGAGTAAAATATTTAACCCTAAAATGATTTTTGAAATAAAAGTGTATGTAGGGGAACTTTGATTAAGTGAAAATTTTGAGAGAAAATATTTGTTAATCAAAGTTGTTAATCTAAGTTATGAAAGAGATATTTATAGTTTTTCTAAACATTATGACTGTTAAGGACACGCTTGGTATTTTTAAAAATATTTAATTAAAAATTAAGTGTGTTTAGGCGCTAGAAATAAACCCAACCCGAGAGGTTCAGTCGACCAGTGCATAAGTTCGGTCCCTCGAACACTCACAAAGAGTAAAAGTGATTTTTCAAGTTTGGATGACCATGGGCAACAACAGGTCAGCTGAAGCCAAGGTGATTTCCCAAATTTCGTTGGTTCGGGTGCCTGGTGCTTGATTTAGGTTGTCGACTCAAGCTATTTGGTCTCACAGAATCTTTTTGAACTAAAGGTTTAGGCGGCCGGGCCAGGTAAAAAGTGTCAACATTCAAGGTTCGGTTGATCGTGGAATTTTAGTTCAAATATGCGTCAATCGCTCGAGCCAAGTCAAAGATTGACTTTTTACTAGTTCGGTTGACTGAAGCATTTTTGACACCCTATGTTCGGTCGGCCAAAGCCCTTTCAAAGCTTAATTTAGGTCTTAATTTTTATTAGAATTTACCCCTGTTAATAATGGTATGCTTTTAAGTTATAGGAAATTTTCCATGAAGTGTTTATGGGAACATAAAGTCAATCTATGGTCATTGAGCATTCAGTCATATCATACAGGATGTATGCATTTATTACAGACCAAAATATAAAAACCTAAATGCATATACAAATTAAATCAAATATGTCTTCTTCTTCACTCTTCTGACATCATGGAATGCGCTTGAGTGTATAGTCTTTATGTCCCTCAAGGCTTCCATTGTCAGTCTCCTTATGTATGTGTTGAATTATAACATGTTTAATCACTAAATATACATATAATAAACATATGATTTGTCCGCATCAAAATAGGGATCGGACTCAAAAAGTCAACAGTCTCCCTATTTTTTTTTATGAAAAACGCACTAGAGCAAAATGGGTACAGCCTGAAAAGGCCCTCCCTAATAATATGCATGATTTAAAAATGTAAAGAATATAGCGCAAACATATTCACAAAAGAAGACATTTCAAAAACATATGCATTTAAGTTTTGCATCAAAGCGCATGCTCAGATATTTGCTTCTATGTTATTTGCCCCTTAAATGAAAACTTCCCCTTTTTGGTCATTAAGCCTTTTGCTCATGAAAATTCTCCCCCTTTTGGCATCAACAAAAAAGAGCTAAGTTAAGTATAACATAATTTTATCATTTAAAACAAGTTTAGCAAAGAGAACTCCCCCTTTTAGAAAAACTCTCCCCTTTTTAGTATATATTATGGGCATAAAAATTTTATAATTGTTTGAAAGATATGGCCATTAAGCATACAAAACAGTTTAACTAGTCATTTAAGATAAAAAAATGACATGATGAACAAGGTCAGATCATAAATATACACAAACCATTGCAAATCAAGTATTTTATAAGTCCCACAGAAAATTAGAATTTAAAAACATGTGACAAATATAAAAAAATGGGTTTGAGCATAAATATGATCTAACTAATTCAAATACATTTCATGAAAAATCCATGAGTCAGTTATGCAACACCCTTTTAAAATTTATAAACAATAAATCTTCATGACAAAAGATTTTAATATAAGAAAAGCACAGTCATGAAGGCATTTAATATATAATGTTAGAAAAGGTGTATTCCCAAGAGGGGGGGTGAATTGGAAATTTTAAACTTTTCTCCTAGGTTAAGTCAGAAGTCAATATGATTTGGTAACCTAGGGTCTTTTTATACAATTCCAAATGTGCTGATAAATAAAATACGTGAAATTTAAATCAAGCACATCATTCATACTATAACATATACGTGCGGTAAATATAAAGTGTTGAAATGTAAATAGACACACGATATGTTATCGGGGTTCGGCCAACTGTGCCTACGTCCCCGCCTCTAGCTTGCAAGCCAGAGGATTCCACTAATAGCTCACTTAAAGGTGGAGCGACACCGATTACATCTAGGTCAAATTAACACAAGGCTGACCTTAACCTTAACCAGGTCAATTGGTGGGGCTGACCTCAACCTACACGCCTTAATAGGATGACGCACCTAGCTTTCCTAACCGGGTCTAAGCCAATCCGGGACTATTCCAGGGCTAGTCTCCCTCTTCAGGCCCTTGCCTAGAAATACAACAGATGTATATTACAATCAAATAGTACAGTGATTGTGCTTTCGTGTAAAGCAGATATGCACCCAAATATGCGCAATAACATACACTACAATATAATTCAATATATAAGCTCAATGTGGTCTAGATAGTTCAACTCTCAAAGGTATTTTCTATTAGTGTAATGCGAACGTGAGAGTGTCAAACAAGCAATCTTTGTTTCACAATATATTCAGAAAATAAGCTCACACAAAGATGTTGAGTCTCAAGTATTTCAATCAGCAGGGTATCTCAAGCATGTAAGTATCACTTGAAGTATATGCTTGGATTGCAAAAAGAGTTCAACCTTTGCATTTAACTAGAGATATAAATCAATGAATATTGCAACAAAGATTTTTCTCACACAAAAAAATATCTCTTTAAAATATTTATCAAGATAAAGCACACTAGATATTTGAAGGTATTTTGAAAGTATTTTGCAACCAAAAACAAATACAATCTTCTCAAAATCTTGCAATGAAGGTTCAAGCTTAGAAGATCTATCAAAGTCTTCTTAGGATAGACTTATCAACCAAAGTACCCTAAGAATCTTTAGGTTTTGCTCTCAAATAAAATCGTGTCAATCAAATAGAACAATGGAGAGCAAACCTTTCCAAACAAACACTCAATCCACTTACTAATGATGTAGACACAAATAAAAGGTAAGCATGAGTGAATGAGGCTCAAAAATGAGTAGTAGAGGCTTTTGGTTTTCAGAGAATTTTCCTCTAATCAAGATAGCTAATCCATACTTCATTTTCACAAATGATCTCATATATATAGGCATGGGAGAAAATATGACCGTTGGGGACCTATTAGGTATTATTAACAAAGTTTAATGATGTTTTTAGCATTTTAACCCTGTTTAAAAAATATTTAACTACGGTAAAAATCAAGGCAACCCGAGAGGTCCGGTTGACCATAAATGTTTCGGTCGACCAGGTCTCATATGGTTCGATCGACTAGGGGGATTTTGAACTAAGGGCTCAATCGACCAAGAGAAGGTGATTTTTCAAATCTCCGAGGTTCGGTAGACCAAGCCATTTTGAACTGGCTGGTTCAGTCGACCAAACCCTGGGATTTCTCCTGAGGACCCTCGGTTGACCAAGTAGTTGGAGTACAAAAAGGGGTCGGTCGACCAGATGGTCAAAATGTTGACCCAGAGAGGTTTCAGTCGACCAGGGGGTTTTGAACTGCATAGGTTCAGTCAACAGTTGACCCAGGTCTGGTTCGGTCGACCATGTCAAAATGAAGTGACTTGGCTGGTCGACCGAAAGTGCACCATGTGTGCATTTCAGTCCAATTTTGAAACATACAAACCCTATTCAAGTGCCTAACAAATACAGGTGCAAATGTGAGTATCTTAGGGTCACTTGGGGTCCAATTTGAAGACACCAAAAAAGTCCGGTGTCGGTCGACCTTCCTTAAGGTCTTTATAAGATCATTTCTCACTCATAGTTTGTTTGAGCTTACGTATTTATCATGTATGTGATGTGTGTGAGCTTATTACAAACCAGAGTCCAACTTACTATTACAGACCGATTTTCACAAATGAATTATATTACAATTAAGAACGATAATCGGTCTTCAAGCTTTACTTGCTTTGTGCCCATCTTGATCTTAACAATCTTAATTCCTACACAAAACCTCAAACACCCATTAGATACAAAAAGTATTTGTCATAATCAAAACCGGGTGTGACCGATAAGGTCAACAATATATATTCCCTTTAGATTTTCAATAAATGTTGAGGGCTATGCTTGTTGAAAAAGAAACTTTAACATGAAAGTTCAAGCAAGTAATGTTCTTTTAGTATATCATTTAAGCACAAATCACAAAGTACTAGAAAAAAAAAATAAAAAAACAACAACAACAACCATATAGATCCAAAGATATTAAATAAATTTAAAAATAGGGATCATATGACAAAACAAAGAACTGTGGCCAAGGAAAATTTTAATTCAAAAAATTTTTCGATATAAACATCACATTTAAGCACATGCCACAAAAAATTCAGAATAGATCTAAGCCTATAGTGTTGGTGAGAATAACAAGATAGAATTTTAGTTAAGATGTTCCCTCTGTCAATTTGAGTATGTGCTTAGATCCGGTTAATTACATATACTATTTACTAATTGTGAAAATTTGTTGAGAGATTGAATAGTATAAGTCTTAGAACACTCATACACCAGAAGTCTAACATTTTAAGTTATGTGCGGTGTTCTGCACCCCAAGAACAATCCATATCAAATGTTGATTCAAAAGGTGAAGGATATGATGTTCAAGATGCTTAGAAAAATTTCAGACTCAAAAAGTAGAAATAATGAATGTGTGAGTCCATGGGGCAGGTGATTATACACCTTTTCTCAAGGATGGGGCTTAAATTCCCAGTATATTCTCATGTACAAATAAGTGCATTCACGGTCAAGGATGAATTTCATTTAAGCACAATCAACCTATGTTCATCCTTCATAACAAGACTTAGTATACAAGAGAATATAGGCATTAAGCTCTTTGTTTATTTTTCCTAAAAGTAGGGCTTAACCTCCCCCTGTATATTTGCATGCACACATACTTGCATTATAGTTCAAGGATGATAGTTATTAAAGGAAACTCATTATATGTTCATCCTTTTAAAGAATTTCAGCATGAAGCAAATAATTAGCATTCAACACATAAGCATAACATATTGCATTTCGTTTTAATACACGATAGCCAATCAAGGCTATACTCAAAGGTAATGCAATAGGGTTTCAAAATAAGAATAACACAACTCAGAATACTCAATGAGTGTGTGACAAAATGAAAGACTCCCGCTAAGTCATGCAATTTCCCTAGTCACATGGACTTGAAATTTATGAGATTATGATCATCCATTTAGGTCCAGAGTGAAGCTCATATGTAATGACCCAAAAAAAAATAATTAAAAAAATTATTATCATTAATTAATTCATTATTATTAAGAAAATTAATTAAATTATGAAATTTGAGGATTTTGGTTGTATATATATGTACATAAAAGTATATATAAAGTTATTATATAATAAGGTATAAAGTAAGGATAAAGGAAAGAAAAAAAAAGGGGAAAACTTAGTGATTAAGTTTCCTGGAGCAAGCAAGAAGAGGAGAAGAAAGAAAAAAAAAAAAGGGATTCACGTAGAACATGAAGGAAAGGAAAAAAAAAAAAAAAAACTCTCTCAGCTCATGCTTTCCACTCCTCCTCTCTCTACGATTTCGCAGCAGATTTTTGCTCAATTGAAAATCTGAAAATACCATTGGACTCCATTCTCCGCCATCGACATATCTACCGAAGTGGATTTGTCGTAGGAGCAACGAAGGCATATCTCCTGGGGTAAGGCAAATTCTCATTCTTACCTCAATTTTTCCTAAATTTTAAGCCAAATGGGCCATCGGACACCACCACGAGAATCTAGGGATGATTCTCTACAAGTCTAGTGGAGCAGATTTCTCGTGGGGTCGTCATAGAAATAGCCCCAAAACTAGGATAAATGAGTTATTTGGAAATTAATTATTATTTAATTATTGTAAATTAGGAAAGGTTAAAATGATATTTTATTGGGGTTGATTTGATTGAATCAGGGTTCGGGTGAGCGTTGCGGGTATAATTTTGGGAACCGTGCAGGCGTGGTTCAGGAAATTAGGTAAAGGGAAATAAAATTATATCAGTATTTTATTGAGGTGAACTAGTTATTTATGAACATATAAAATTTGTTATTTATCTATATGATTTTTTAGAACCGCGTGAGTACTAGAAAATGATGATTTTGTTTAAGGTTTATATTTGGGACAATTGCATATAATATTAAATTAGTGTGACATAGGGACAATTTTTCCTAATAAATTGAATATGAATTACTGTGGTATTTGGGTTTGCATGTGGGGATGTTTGGAATGATTATGATATGATGAATGAATTGTTATGTTCTGACTCCTGTGTGAAAATGTATTGATCTATTGGAATACTGTTTGGGAAATGTATTGATCTGTTGGATTCCTGTGTGGAAATGCATTGATGCGTCTGTGTGAACTAACTGGTGTGGTTATTCCTATACATCTCAATATAATGTTGGCATGAGGAGATTGTTATATTGCCTTGTTAGCCTAACAAGGTTTTCACCTCTTGTTTTGATGATAACATGAAAAAAAGGTTAATGACATTATGTGTTCATGTAATGATGTTTTCAGGAATCTGAAAAAGCCAAACTCAACAAAGCTTCAAAAAATCACTATCAAGCTTAAAGGTGTATGGTGTGTCAAGAAGTGATCAAATCGGGAAGCACGAACACATCTGAAGATAAAATGAACCTAAAGCTTCAAGATGATCATGAAGTTTCAAAGAATAAGAAATGTTCATATTATTAGGAAATCTTCATGTAAGTACTTCAAAGTTAAATTTCATTGTGAATGAAATGAAGCTCATTAGGGGATAAAGATGGACTTAGATACTATATTTTAATACCCCAGAAAATGTTTTTCAAAAGTAAGAAAGCAAAGAAACCAAATTTCTTTGAAAAAGATAGAAGGAAAGTGGTTTTGTACTACCCAGGCAACTGAAGTTAAATCCTTAGGCAACCAAAGATTTTTGCTAAAGAAAATCAAACATGCAGTGTATCTTTAGGCACCTGACCCTGTGTCTTCAGGCTCCTGAACGTACCTCAGGCTACTGAGGTTGCACTTCAAGCAACCGAAGTACGGCAACGGGCAGATTTTTTAAACTTCTCTTTTTCAAATCTAATTGACTAGCGCCCTAATATTTTTGAAAACTTTGGGGGCACTCCAAGTAAACTTGGGGAGCACAAATGAAAGTGTTTTTGAAGCCTATATATACATGGTTTATGAGAAACAAATCAGCCAAGCATTGAAAATTCCTTCAAGATCTCTTTCACTCAAAGCTTCTTGCTATTTTTTTTTAAAGCTCTGAATTTCTGGGAAATTTCTGAGAAATCTCTGAGCTTTTACAACTTCTCTGAAGTATTTGATTTAATCTTGATCCTCATCAAAGAGAAGCAAATTGGTGATATTTTTATTGATCTTCTTACTTCATTCTTTTGATATTTTGAATTTGAAGTATATTAGTTGTACTGTAATTGTTGTACTAACCAGCTCTCTGAGGAGCAAGTTTTTTGTACACATCTATTTGATTTGTATCTTGTAGATTGACGATTCCAAGGGTTGTTTGTATCGTTGCCTAAGCAAGGGAATATTACTTAGAGAGGCGGGCTCTAGCCTAGTTAAGGAGTGACTGGAGGAGGCATCCGGGATATCATTTGGAGAAGGTGGGCTCTAGCCTTAACCAAGAGTGTTGTAAAGGTATTGTTCTGCCTATTAAAGGAACAGGTTTAGTAATCCTTTGGTGGATTTCCAAAGGCGAGGACGTAGGCTGGGTCTAAGCCGAACCTCGTAAAAATCGTCGTCTCACTCTCTCTTTCCTTATTCTTTATTTTCAATACATATTTAAATTTCGTGGATGGTTTAAATTTAAAAATCATATAAACTACGTATATTTGAAAATCAAGCGGAAACTGAAAGGGAGTACGTTGGTTGAACCATTCTTTGCGGAAACCATATGGGAGTACGTTACTTGGCTAAACACCCCAAAGCTAAATTAACTTAAGAGTTTATTTGAATTCTGAAGTTTGGAAAGAGTAATTGGATTTTATATTGAACATCATATTGAAGAAGAAATTTCATGTATACAAGGCTTTGTTCAAACTCATATTTACTAGAGGGCTGAACACAACATAAAAGCTGAAAGTTACATATACTAATCTTGAATGCTTCCATCAATCTTATAGTGCTAAAGTGAATTTATATTTGGCAATCAAATTGGTCATGTTGGTTTGGAAATTGTGATTAATTGTTTGATTGTTTTTAACTTTCAAAGTGTGGTTGAAGATTGAATGTTTAATTGTGTTGTTGATTGATTGTTCAAAAGAAACCAAGTTCTTGTTTGATTGACAAAATAAATAAACAAGTCAAAGAATTGGTTAAATATTAAAAGAAGTTAAGGATTTTAAAAGAACTAAAGAGAAAGTTTTAAAAATCCAATTCACCCCCCCCCCCTCTTGAGAAGCTATTCCTAATTTCATGCCTAGATATAAATCATGATAGGGCGTTGGCAGGTCGAGGAGCTCGTCATATTGTCATTTATATAGGGTAGGACATTGGCAGGTCAAGGAGCTTGTTCTACTGATGTACGACGAGTAGTTCATGGGGATTGGATACTGGTGAATAGTGGTGCATGTGTGGGCCATGTGTCGTGAAAGCTGGAGTGGTTCCTGTGTGGGCCACACTATATCATATGTGGATAATGGTGCCTGTGTGAGCCATGTTATGTATCCTGTGTGGATGGTGGCGCCTGTGTGGGCCATGTTATGTACCCTGTATGGGTAGTGGTGCCTGTGTGGGCCACATGTAGACAAGAAGTACAAAGGTGCCTATGTGGGCTACACACTGACATGTACGCAGTTGCTCTATATGGGTCACGTATTGAAGACATTGGAAGATGAAGTATAAGTTGCATGATTCCTTTGTGGATGTGTTGTGTGCATGTTAATTTTATTATAGCATAATAATAATGATATAGCATATTGTGAATGCATGTGTGTGCATACGGCGAGGTAAACATACCTCCGGGGCTTGCTAAGAAAGGCGAGTGCTCTGCTAGGTAGTTTCTTGGTATCAATGCAAATGGATGCTACTTGTATGAGCAGGTAGATATCTCGATCCTCGGAAACCTTCGCCTTTAAAATAATAAAGATGTGTGTACTAACGGCGAAGTAATTCTCCACCTGAGGGCCTACTGAGTAAGGTGAGTGCTCTGGTAGGCATCTTTTAGGTACTAGAGCAGAGGGAAGCTACTTATATGGATGGGTAATCTTCCCTATCCTTGGGGACTTCGTCTGTATAAAAATTATGTACTTGTGCATATTGGATGTGTGTATGATATTAAATGTCAGTGATATTATTAATGATACGTTTTCTCAATTGTTATTGATGTTATATGAGAAGCAGTTTATTTTGATATATAAATATTAAAACTCATTTATCACACACTGTTATAATTTATTCCACCCTTACTGAGAAGTGTCTCATCATAGTGGATTAACAACTTTTCAGGTTCTTCTGGAGATCGGGTTTAAAGGCCTAGGCTGGGATTGTTTTTGGTGGTTTCTTTTTGGGGTATTGTGATATACGGGTATATATATAGATATATTTGTATTGGGTTATGTTTTAAATACTGGTTCTGGATAGGGATATCTGGATGTTGTAGTGTTCATTTTTGGGTTATTATATAGAATTTTGGTATTTATTTGAGATTATTTATTTACGTTCCACTGCGTGCATGTTAATTATGATTTGAGATATAGGTGGTTGGAACACATGGCACCTAGGCCCCACTTGGCGGGTTCGGGGCGTCACATCATAATCCAAGGAGTTGGACCAAATGGTGTCAACGAACTACGTTATCCTAGGTCAATAAGAAGTGTATAGGATGAAGGATATCCTAGGATAATTCAAAAACTTTGATTGTATATGTTTTTCAGTTTTAGCCCAAAGCATATAAGTTTCAACATGTACAGACCTATAAAACTAATTAGCATGCATTTTCTATAAAGATATTTCTAAGGTTCACCCAACATGCATTTTATCGTAATCGTCTTAGCGCATGGTTTGGATTTTTTATTATGTTTGGGAAAGTTCTAATGAAATTTCGGTAACATGTTGTCTGTAAATAGGAAATTTCCCAAAAATTCATGCACTAAAACTTGATAGATTCAAGCAAGCAATTTACAATAATTTGCATCATCCAGATACCATTCAGTTTAAGTATGCGAGAACCTAATTTCACTACCAGCATGCAATTCACATCACTGCATCAACTATGCAGGAGGCATTCAATCCAAACATGCATTTCAGTAGTTTAAACAACAGTTCATAAGAAATAAACTATCTATTAAAAATATAATCATTTGACAAGTAATGGATAGTGGCATTAAGAACATTTGCAAATTATTTCAAAAATATAATTCATCCATCTAATATGATTCAAGCTTTAAACAAAGAATGGATGGTGGCATTCAGTGCAGATATCACAAAGGCATTAAATATAACCACAATAAAATGGTATTTTGAAAATAAGCACATTGCCATAAAATAATTAT